>NC_060891.1:4522500-4822500 GCF_014805685.1 Silurus meridionalis
CCATTCCATGAGAGATAACACTTCAGCCCACTATTTGCTTAGACAGAGCTTGTTTACAGAGCCAAGGGATTGGTATTTAATTAAAGTTAATTAGTTGTTTTTATTTTCTATATAGTATGAAGTAATGGCATTAATATACCCTCCTAAAAAAAGGAGTGGAAATGTGTGGAGTTGTAATAATTGACAATGAATGAATGAATGAATGTATAATAAAACATTATGTAAAAACAACTTTATGCCATGTCTAGTATATTTCTAATATTATTTACTAATTTACTAAAATATATCCCTTAAATACTGTTAATATATTTAAGAATTGTGGCCATTTGACCTTCCTGTGGCTTTAATGGCCATGTTGGGATCCAGTCAAAAATCAAATCAGTTTATCTATTAATTACCATAACAACTAAATAATCCAACAAACTTTCGAACACTTAACTCTAACCCTAACCCATTCTAAGAGCATTTTAGCAGATGGATACATGGCTCCAGGATGGAGAAACAGATAAACAGACAGACGGATGCACAAAAGACAACCCACGAACGTAAAATAACTGTAGATGAAAAACTTTGGTGAAAACAACACGTTTTATATGACCAAAGTGTAAATACTGGAAAATCAATATAATTATAAGGGATGCCATCCAGACTGTGTGTGTGTGTGTGTGTGTGTGTGTGTGTGTGTGTGTGTGTGTGTGATACATTTGAACAAATGAGCAAGTAAACAAATCAGAAAGCTCCAAAAGAGGTCAGGCCCTGTTCGACCAATCACTATTCACACTCACCACCAAGGTAAATCATGCGTAGGACATTTCAAAGCTTAATTACCAGGTACATCTCAGCAAAAAACTGAGCATTACTGGTAATCATCAGCAGGTGGGGTACTTAATATGGTGAATGGATGGCCAAAATTATTTTCTCTGAATTTTTTTTTCAAGCTATAAAAAAAACGTATAATGTTGGAGATGAAAAGTGATAAATGCATTGGCCCAAGTTTTCATGGCTGATTATGAGCCGCAACACAGCTATGAATGATAATGATGCTGAGGAATGCTTGGAGAAGATCATTTTACTGAGGACCAAGATGTTGATATCTAAACAGATGGCGATCAGTGCAGAGCTGAATTTACAGCCGCAAATTTGTTCGATCTGCTAAGACACATGAAAATGTGGAATAAAATCATCACAATATAAATAACCTTTTAAGATGGGGGTTTTGTAAAAGGGGAAGGATGGGAGGCATGATTACACAGGCCCATAGGACAACACTAAATGCAAGCAGGACAAATACTCAACACGATCAGAATGAGGTACTATAGACTAAGCATTGCAGAATAAATGTCAGCATGTCACAATACTTTACATACTCTCTTAAACACACACACACAAACACACGCAGACACTTTTTATGTCTTTATTTATGACTACACACACTTCCAAACCTGCTCCTTACACACGTCTAACATAACATAACATCTTGAACCTGTAATATATGTATATTATTCATATTTTGACTGGATATTCTTATTTCTTTCTAATTTGTGCTATATTGTGTTTTGTCCCCTTATTTAAAAGTCTTATGAACTGAAGTCTTAGTCCTCCATGTTGTTCTTTGTGCCTGTTGTGACACCAGATTTCCATATTGGGAATTGGATTGGATTGGTCTAGTTGACATTAGTGTAGTCTGAGATTGGATTGGATTGATCTAATCTATTTAGTCTAGGGTGTTTTTGGATTAGATAAATCTAGTGCAGTTTAATGTAATGTAAGATTTGATTGGATTAGTCTAGTCTACGTTAGTCTAGTCTTGTCTAATTTGTGATTAATCTACTCTAATAATGTGGTCTTGTTTAGTCTAGTGTGGGATTGGATTGGATAAATTTAATCTAGTTTAGTCTATCCTGGGATTGCATTGGAATAATCTAGTCTAGTGTAAGATTGAAGTTTTGAGTAGTCTAGTCTAGTATGAGATTGGATTGCATTAATCTGGTGTAGTTTAGTCTAGTGTGAAATAAGATTGGATTGGATCAATTTAGTCTAGAGTAGTTTAGTCTGTGATTGTTTGGTCTGTGGATTGATTAGACTAGTATAGATTAGTTTGGTCTATTATAAGAGTGAATTAGATTCATTCTAGTCTGAGATTTTGACTGAATTTGTTTAATATCCAAAACTCTTTTTGACAGTTCTTAGTCATGACAGTCAACCACTATCTGTCTTAGGCTATCATGGATTTCTAGTCAAGTTATGTCAAGAGGCTTATATTGTCATTTCTACTATACACAGAGGTACACAGTACACAGTAAAAACAAGACAACGTTCCTTCAGAACCTTGGTGCTACACTAAACAACAACATAGAGCTACAACACAACACAAGCTACTTAAGTGCATCGAGTGCAACCTAGTGCAAACAGTGCAGACAAAAAACAATACAGACAGACAGTGCAGACAGACAACACAAGACAACACAAAACAAGACACAAAACCCAAGATAGCGCCAACTAGTAAACCTACTGTATAGTTTGATTATATATTTTAGTGTAATTAACTGAATATGTATATATTAAATATTGTAAAAACTTATTTTCTCCAATGATATAAATATTATTTTATTATAAATATATTAATACACACTGACCATTATGCTAACCAGGAAAAAACGATGATGATGCTATTCTGTATGTGTACTTGGTGGAGTTGAAGATTTCATTTTTCCCTCTTTTCCCCTTTGGCTTAAGTAATACAAAAGTATTCATCAACAATAAAATGAATACGGCTCTTTTTTTCTCCATATTGCAGTTATTGGCAACCCAGCATTGGGTGTCTTATTAGTAAACAGCCTTATTGATTCACAATAAGCACCCACGTGAGCCTGAATAAAACTAAAGGCTATTAGCCCGAATCTCTTTTGAGCAAATGGTCTTTTTGGGCAGGATTTGGGAAAACATGTTCTACTTGCAAATGAAAATAAGCAAATGGAGCAAGTGTGATTATGGTTCTTTATTTACAGTAGAATGTAGGCACACATGATTATTTCATCAGGAAAAGAAAGGTCTAACAGTGTTGTATAATAACCTTAGTGAGGGTCCTTGTTGGGGATAAACACGTATACACACACACACACACACACACACACACACACACACACACACACACACACATTTTGAACTTGTACTAAGATAATATAAACAAAGCTAATTAATGCCATGCTTCTAACAAAATCGAAGAAAATAGTTCCTTTTAGCACTTTTTTAAAATACAAGCTGTAGTTTTTGTATAAATTGTTGCATATGTCATATGACCACTCAGCTAAATGTGGCTTCAGTAAAAACCAGTGAAAACCAGTGGTGGACAGTAACGAAGTAAATGTCATTCATTACTGTACTTAAGTACCTTTTTCATGTATCTGTATTTTACTGAAGAATTTCCATTTGGGGACTTTTACTTTATTACATTTCAAAGTCAAATATCTTTGTACTCAACTAAATTTAGCAAAATCGGTCGTTTATTTTTATTTATAACTGGATAAATACTTAACTGGTCAAGCATGCCGCAAACCAACAATCAAAAAATGATAATAGAAACATTATAGCCATGATAAATCATAGTGCTTTGGATATTTAAGTACATTTGAAGGCAAATACTTTTGTACTTTTACTCAAATGAAAATTTAAAGGGACACTTTTAAGTTTACTGGAGTCTTATTTTACTGAGTGTTTTTTAAGTTTCTTTAGCCTTCCTTTGTAGCTAAAACCTGTCTGTTCTATTTCGATCTTTCTCATCGCCCGGGCATTTCCGTCTGCAGAAAACGTTTTCTGCATGGTGTTTTTTGTTTTTCTCACCACTCTGGGCAAAGCCAAGAGACTCCCAAGAGATCAGGAGTTTTTGAAGTATGCACCCTATCCAAAAAAAAGCCCATCTGGCACCGGTGCTCAAAGTCAGATACTTTTTTAAAGCCATTCTGGCACTGTGTAGCTGCTGATACTGTTTGTGTGTGTGTTTTATATAAGATTTGCTAAAAAAAATAAATTAACACTTTCTATTCTGGTGAGGGTCAAGGATAAAAAAAAGGAACCGATTTTAAGCCTCTTTTCATGTTTTCTCATTTTCATTTGGAAACAATAAGAAAAATGAATAAGCACAAACATAACCAAACACACACACACACACACACACACACACACACACACACACACACACACACACACACACACACCCACACAAAGCACTTCCCCGAAGCTGGCTCTGTTCGATTGAGAAATAATTGGAGAAAGAAAAGGCAGATAGGATTGTTCCTTTACCATGCGGCTTTAGTTGACTGCACTGGTGTCTGAAGATCTCTGTTCAAGCTGGAGGCCAAAGGAGCAGTAGGTCCTGTGTAGGGCCCTGCAGGCACCCAGGCATGAGGCCAGACCCGGTTCTCTTCCCTCTGCCAACTCGCCTCAAACCCTGACTTTAACAGCCAGACTCTACTGGGGATTGTGAGACAATGTGTGCAATTTTGCCACAGTAGCTCACTCATTCAAAAAGATTATCACGGCTTATCACAGCTGACAATGGTGTGTTGTTATGTATTTTTAGACCCCGGTTTCAAATATATATTTTTCTGACATTCCAGCAGAGCCACTCGGTCTTACGGCGCTGCTTCGCTTCATTTTCTCAGATGTCCGTTTGTAAAAGAGTGTCATTTTTGTTCATTTAGAACGTATACACCAACTTATCCTTATCCATAATGTCAAATTATTATTTTCTATTACTTGACTATATATAATTATGCATTTACAGATAACAAACTGTGACTTCTGGACCTCAAATTGATCAATTTAGCCTTCTTCTTCTTTTGTCTATCTGTCTTCCTTCTCATTTTGTCTAATTTTGTCTTGTCCTCTCATCTTGTCTTGTCTTCTTCTCATCAAATTTATGTTTTCTTCACATCTTCCTCTGATCTTGCCTTCTTGTCTTGTCCTCTCATCTTGTCTTCTTTTAATCGTCTTCCTGTCATCTTTTCATCTTCCTTCACATCTTCTTCTCGTCTTTCCTTCTTGTTTTGTCCTCTTATCTTCTGCTCGTTTTACCCTCATGTTGTCTTCTTTTCATCGCCTTCTTGTCGCCTTCTTATCTCCTTAACATCTTCTTTGTGCCTTCCCATCTTATTTTGTCCTCTCTCTTTTGTTTGACTTCTGCTCTTTTTGCCCTCTTTTCATCTTATCCTCTCACCTTTCCTCCTTGTTTTGTCCTGTTGTCTTTCTTCTCATCTTCTGCTCATTTGGCCAATGGTCCATCTTATTCTCTCACCACATCTCGTCTTCTTCTAATTGTCTTCATGTCGTCTTCTTCTCAACTTTTTTGCATCATGTTTATTGTCTTGCTTTCTTGCTGTCTTCTTTACATCTTGCCTTCTTGTTTTGTCCACTTGTTTTTCTTCTGGTTTTGCCCTTGCTTTGTCTCGTCCTTTCACCTCATTTTGTCTTCTATCTTCCTTCACATCCTCTCATCTTGTCTTCTAAGTTTTCTCCTCTTATTGTCATTGATTCCATTCAAATTAATATTTAGGCACTGCACTGTTCAAGTTTTCAAAAAGTGGCATCAAACAAAAACCCCTTCAAAAGAAACCCCTGTCCAACTATACAGTGTATCGTGAAATGCTTTTTTGCTCACCAGGTGTGACAGGAATAGTTCCTATACCCTTCCTTTTTCATTTTCTCCTCCCATTTTCTTGTCCTGCTCTCTTCTGTCCTGCAACCTCTCCTCTCCTGCTTAATATTTCAGATCATTTTTAAACACAGATCCAGGCTCATAACTGAACTTATGCACAAAAAAAAACCCCACCTCGCATTTGCAGATCCACAGAACTTACCTTTCCTTCAGTATTTATTTCAGAGCACGTTTTCTTAGCATGCGTGTCCTTCTACCTGTTCTCCAAACCCTCCACCTGAGCAAAATCGTCCAGGCACTGGCTCACATTACAATATCATTTTCACACATTCGGGCCCACGGTCTTATTCGGCATGTCATATTGTTACGTTAAGTGGATGTGTGTGTGTGTTTTTTTTCCTTTCGTGCAACGGGTCCCTTAAACATTGGCCACTTTCAGTGCCACATCCTTTTTCCTGAAGACCCCCAAGACCCTTCTGAAGCATAAGAGCTTTTAGCCAGCCTGCGCTAATGTGTGGAATAATAGCTACTCCCTGAATCTTGATGGCCCCCTCAAAAAAGCTGTCTGAAATTTGTACACCGGAGCATCTCTGGCGGAATATTATCCGTCCTTTTTCTTTTTTGTCCTCTCTTTTTTTCAGTCTATTCTTGTGCACTTCCATAATCTAATCTTATCTTATTATATCTCTCCCCTCCTATTATCTTTCCCTCGCGTAACCTTTTTGTCATATCATTAGTGAGGTGGAGGATAATATCTCCTCGCAGATATGATGGAATACTGCAGTACGGAGAATAATATTACAATTATGTTGTGCTTTGCAATTACAGACAATAACACAAGAGGTCTCGCAGCAAAGAGCTTTTAAGTGAATTGTTACATCAAGGGTTGACTTACCTTCCCATTAGATGTGCTTAGAAAACAAGCTGATATAATGTAAAAGTTACACTTTGGGGGGAAAAAGTAGGATGAAATGATTGGGCTTGGGCGAATTTGGGGAGTTCGAGCTGTACTTAGGAATTGAAAGATGTAACGATTGGCATGATGGAATCCGCCATAGTGGACGAGTGCTTGTGTAATTAAAAATCAACAGCATTAATTAATTAGATGAATTATTGTTGATGCTTGTATTATATTCTAAATAATATAATATCATTTTTAATGCATTACACATTGTGTGGTTATATATATATATATATATATATATATATATATATATATATATATATATATATATATATATATATATATATATACAGTATATATATATACACACACACACACACACACACACTTATACTTAAACTTATAAGTGTAGTTCCAATATAGGGTCACAGATATTATATAATATCACATAATATAATGCAGTAGACAGTAGGATGGATACAGTGATGGACCTGTGACTGTGGCACAGAAAAATCTTGTAAAAAGAAATTTTAATAATTTTTTTTTAAAATATCATAAAAGCAACATACAAAAAATGACTGTTTTTGTACAACACTGCCTGTACAAAAGCCTGATTTCTGGACGAACATAAAGAACTCCAAAAACTCCATAAATGGTTTCTAAAAGTGTACACACACACACACACACACACACACACACACACACACACACACAACCATAGGGAGAGAGTAGGACTCATATACATAAAGACACACAAACATATATTCATATATATATATATATATATATATATATATATATATATATATATATATATATATATATATATATAGATAGAGAGAGAGAGAGAGAGAGAGAGAGAGAGAGAGAGAGAGAGAGAGCAAAAGCAAAGAGCAAAACACACATACACACACACATGCAAACATAACATGGACACAGACCCTAAAACATGTAGACAGACAGACAAATATACACACAGTTAAGCACACACACACACACACACACACACACACACACACACACACATGGAAGAGAGAGAGAGAGAGAGAGAGAGAGAGAGAGACATACACACATACTTAAACATGGAGACACACACACAAGGCACAAAAACATAGACAGAAAGGGGAAGTGGAAAAGACAGACAGACACACATACACACACACACACACACACACAAACATATAAGCATGGACACAAACACACACAAACATATAAACATAGACATAGAGAGACAGACAGACAGACAGAGATACACACAAACAAGGACACAAATGCATAGACACACACAGATACACACAAATACACACATACAGACACAAACATTCATGTATATCTACCTGAGAGTATTTTACTGTACATTTTGTCCATTCTATCATTATTATTACTATTATTTATTAATTAATTAACGAATTTATTATTATTATTATTATTATTATTATTATTATTATTTGTTCTCCCTAGATATGATACAGCACATATACTACCTGGGAAAAAAATAAATAAAAAAAGGATTGAATATCACTAACCTCCAAATTGCACGTCAAACACAGTCACGTCTGGAATTTAACCAAATAAAAAGAAAAAACAAAAGAAACAAACATACCAATAAATAAATAAATAAACATCTTATGGTTTCCCAGGAATCAAATAAACGACAAAAATGCATCGTTTAGAGTCTGAGATGTTTGTAATTTTTATATAATAGAGTACATATATGATACAGTACAAAAAGATCACGGAAGAAAAGTGGGTACACTTCAGATGTTCTACAGGAAGCCACAAAGATCTCCACTCACAAGCACTGAAATGGGTGTACTTTGGGATCAAGTGTATTTGTTATTTGTAGAATTCTAGTAGAACTGAGACACATTTCCAGAAACTCAAGATGGACATTTGGACAAACAAGGACTTGCTTACACCCTTGAATGGTTAACTGCTGAACGTTGTGTGAGATCCTCCATGTGTTTTGATGACCACAGTATTGTCCTGGTCATATTTGATGTTAAGAGATTAGCGAGCAACAGTGTTTTTGCTCCCCCATGAGAATATGAGTGATGATGGTGTGCAGCTTTTTTTCAGAAAAGAAAAAGTGGTCAAAAATTCAGGCCACAGCGAGACATGAGGCAGGACTGAATCATTTTTTAATAAAACAAACTCGAATGAGTTCTCATTTGTATAAAATGCACAAAACATAAAAGACATCCGGACGGACAAACAAACAAACCTGCAGAACAAGAAGAAGAAGAAGACCAATAAATAAAACAAATTTTTCTCCCATAGCATTCAAACACCAGCCGACTTAACACAAAACCTGGAGTGTACTGACTCTTCAGGGGTTCTTTAAGAGTTCCCCAGGGGGACGACCTGCAAATGAGCTTCACTGTAATTAGTAGCGTTGATCTGTAAATGGTTTTTACTGAGGGGTACTACGAGTAAAAAAAAGAAACAAAATTCAAAAAATTAGTTGTAATAGAGAGGACATTTGTGTAATATATATTTTACGTATAATATAAATGAAATGTAATGCAGCCTGTGATCAGATCTTTGGTTTATATAAATAATGGTTTACAATAAATGGGTTTCTTTTTTTATTAAAATTATTATAATATTTTAACTGTTTTATAAGCTAATTATTTCCTTCTGGTAAACTGATTCAAGCCTCAGTGTGAGTAGGAGAAGAAGAAGAAGAGAGAGAGAGAGAGAGAGAGAGAGAGAGAGAGAGAGAGAGAGAGAGAGAGAGAGAGAGCGAGAGAGAGAGAGAGAGAGAGAGAGAGAGAGAGAGAGAGAGAGAGAGAGCAAAGACAGTAGTGTGTGTGGGTTGGGTGATATTTTACAATTGCATTATTTGTTTTACACAAACAGCTTTTGGTTTGTCATATATATATATATATATATATATATATATATATATATATATATATATATATATATATATATATTCATCATTTTATCAAACAAATAGAAAGAAGGATAGAGATTGTAGATAGAGGTTTTGTGTGTGTGTGTGTGTGTGTGTGTGTGTGTGTGTGATCAGAAGAGAGGGGTCATTGTTGTTGCAAACTTAATAGAACCACAGGTTCTTGTGTGAGAACTTCTCATGGGGATGATTCTACTCGCCCCTAAAAGAGCAGAATCACATTAAAATAGATAGATAAATAGATAGATAGAGAGAGAGAGAGAGAGAGAGAGAGAGAGAGAGAGAGAGAGAGAGAGAGAGAGAGAGACTCTGCTCTCTACTAACATATGCTCATACATTTACTATTCCTGCATTCCTGCTAGGCCCACTTATTACGACTCTGTTCCTGTGCATGACAAAACCATGAAAGATCATAAGAATTTAGAGCTGCCATCAATAATGTAATGTTATTATATATATAATATATATTGTGTAATTGTGTATATTATTAGACTAATAATAATATTATTAATAATAATATTAATAATAATTGTGCATTTGTAATGGACCAGCTATTAAAGTCTGTATTAAAGGCATTGTGATCTACATCCATTATATATAATTATCTATGAATTTATTATATATCATTTGTCTATTATTTTATCATATTGAATCCTTGTTCTTCCTCTTCTTCAGACATTAAAGTGTAGAAATTGGAACTAATTCACAAAATCTGGGAATTCTGGGAATCCTCCTGCCTGTATGCGATATGCTTAATAATAATAATAATAATAATAATAATAATAATAATAATAATAATAATAATAATAATAATAGAATTAATTTAATACGATATCATTTTCGTCGTAATAGTTATGTAATGTTTTAGGAGAATGTGGTGTCTCGTGCGCCGCAATGGAGAATGAAAATAAAAATAAGTAAAATCGGTTACAGAAGGTTTCTTGGATTTGTTGTTGTTGTTTTTGTTTGTTTACATTTTAATTAGTTAAATATAAAGTTGATAAGATTGTACATGTGATAAAGCATACTCGGGTTCAAATTGCGGGAAAAAAATGCGAAAAAATTGTAAATAGTTTAAATCTTTTTTGTGTGAATTGAATTATCTTATTCATTAAAAAAGGGTGCAAAAGGTTGATTCTGCAAACAGGTAACAAAAATAAGTCGATTTTAAAAATACGTATAAAACGATTTTTTTTTTTCAATGCGTATTTTTTATTTACTTTGCATATTTTTGGATTTTTTTTAAAAAAAAGGTATTTGCGGTATGTGAACTATTTCGGCTGTAAGAAAATGCTGAAATGCGTTCAGGGTGAAAAACACTGGGCTTCAACTCAGCGGTCACTAATGACCTCAATGAAGCGTCGAAATTAAACAAACAAAAACAAAAAAGTCGGAGTTTTTAAGAAATCCGACATTAACCTAAAGGGAATGGGTTATTAATATGTTGTCATAACGTTTAAATAGAAACCTTCAGTATCATTTTACTATATTGACCCAAAATTGTTTTTTTCCATTTATTTATTTACTTGTATTAAAAATAACAGCATGGAAACGAAATAATATTTCGGCTGTTTCAGGACCATGGACTGATTTGGAAAGTTTCCAAATGTGATCAAAGCCGCATGCGTAAAAACAGAGCATTTTCAGTGAACAAGTGTTTAAAAAGGAGAAAAAACCCCTGCATTTAGAAAAAGGGAAAAAAAAAGTAATATACTACATCAATTACCGCCGTGTTTTCTTTTGTGCCTTTGGATGATTGGCTGGAGAAGTTCTGCGTTTTTGTAATTCCTCTAAAATCCAATGCCCGGCTCTTATTGGTGGCTGAACTCGTTGCATCACGACGATCATGACGCGAGGCGTCTTCCTGCTTCCTTTATTCGCGTCTTCAAGTGCATCTTGGTGGATGCGAGCGCGACAAAAGCCTGCGGTCCCGCTGGTGGTCGCCGAGACGGACAATTTCCAGGTAGAGAAGAGGAGCGGCGCACAAGAGCTCACTCGCTCAAACACACACTCTCTCTCTCTCTCTCTCTCTCTCTCTCTCTCTCTCTCTCTCGAAACTACACCGTTCTTCCAGGCTTGGGAAGCAGTCCTATCAATCTTCAGTTTCACTCCTCCAAAGAAGCTCGGACCTTTCAGATCTTCGTGGCGTCGTGTAAGTTCCCTCTCTTTATCTCTTTGTCGATCTCTTTCTTTTTTTATCAATAGCGGATGATTTCTAACTCAAATCTAACCAGTCGCTTTATTGTTACTGCAAATTAGAGCAATGAAAAGAAACACATGGCGTTTGAAAGTCCATTCCATCTATTTTGCCTTACAAAAATTATATATATATATTAATTTAAATATATATATATATATATATATATATATATATATATATATATATATATATATATTAATTTTGCGCAAATTTGTCCATGTGCGCTTTTTTTCTGTGCGTACGCGAAGTGCGCGTTTCGCACGTTTTCATGCGCTCTCTTGCTGCTTCGCTTTACTTTAAACGGACAGGTTGCATGTGTGCCAACAAACATACAAACAAGCAAAAAAAAACACAAGAAAACGACCTTTGTTGTATTTATGCTGCTGTCGGCTGGTGCGTCATTACGCACGTCGTAAAAGTAGCGCGAGGAACTGAGTGCCGAGAAGCTTTGCGGGTCTCAGGTGTTCATTTGTTTTGTTCCCAGCACAGAAAGTGTTTGCTCAGAGATGATGTGTTGAAGGTGGAAACGATTTAAGCTGACCATGTAAAAACTGTGCACATGTGCTTCCTGTTTGGAGATTTACGACACTTTTGGACACTTTTTTTATATTCTGTTCATAAATGAAAGGTGATTTGTTGGATATCTTTCACCTATCACCACCCCTCCATCCCCCCCACATCCTCCACACATCCTCACCACCACAAATACAAAAAATAGGAAAGAACTTTTCAAAATAACAATGTATGAATTCTATATTTGCCTGGGGAAGTGTATATATATATATATATATATATATATATATATATATATATATATATATATATATACACACACACACACACACACAACTTATAAACAGGTTCAGTTTTCTGGACTCGGTGCAATTTTAGTTTCTTTTAATACAGGATCGTAACAGGGTTTACATTGTTCTTATAAGTTTCAAAGGACTGATTAAATAATATTAGGGTAAAATAGGGTTGGTTAAATAATATTATGACAGCAATATTAATACATAGGAGATATATATATATATATATATATATATATGTGTGTGTATATGTATGTATATGTATGTATGTAATCATTTAATGACTATATTATCATTAAACTGGAAATTAGAATGAAGAACACTGAATTTTTACTGAATTTTTAAAAAATCAATTTAATAGTTATATGCCGTGTTTGATGCCATTTGTAAAATCCAATGCAAAATATTACTTTTTTCTTTTGATATGCTTAAAGAAATTTTTATTTTTAACCTGAAAAGTAAATAGAGGTGAGTTAATGTGCTTTAGAGACCATTTTAACTTCCAATGTGATTATAATATGATACAACCAATTGATTTGAGTTGTTTCTATAAGAATGCTCGAGTTTACAATGTCTTTATAGTTACAAACTTGCCTTCCTGTTCAAAACGCATAATATACGTAATGCTAAAAAACTAATTGTGATAATAGGGATTATTCATGTATAGCAGATTTTCAATAATGTCATCTTATACACGAAAAAACCCTTTACCCTAATAATATTTGATCTTTCTTTTCTTTCCCCCCCTCACTTGTCTCTCAGAGTTCTCAAGCTGTGTCCAGCTGGCAGGCTTTTCAAATGGCGTAACAACATTTCCAGTGATGCCGGACCATGACAACGCGTCCCTTTTAATTAGACAAACTAAGAGAAGAAGAGTTGACATTGGAGTGAAAAGGACTGCAGGTACTGTGTCTGTAGATTTAGCGCATATAAAAGCAAGCAATTTTAGTGCCATGAATCCCCACGGAGCTGAGCAGGATGTCAACCGTTCAGTGGTGCAGCACACAGACAGCGAGAAGTCCAACGTGCTTCACAAGTTGCTGAAGCGTGCCAGCTCTTATGAAGACACCTTGGTGTCCTTTCCTGGAGCGACCATCATCTCGCAGCTGCTGAAAAACAATTTGACCAAAAACGGGGCAAACGAACCAGACTTTCAGAGCAATGGCCTCTCCAGGTCGGGGTCCGAGATCCACCAGGAGGACGCCTGCAGCACATCGTCCCGGGGCAGTCCTCAGGAGTGTCTGTCCCCTTTCAGCAGGCCTTCCATGGCACAATTCGACATCGATCGGTTGACGGATGAGCATCTGAGAGCTAAGCGTGCCAGAGTGGAGAATATAATCCGCGGGATGAGCCACTCTCCGAATGTCACACACCGTTTAGGTGAGGCCGAACGTGACGGGGCGCCCCAACCCCTAAGCCCTCGAGAGAGTTACAGGGAAAACAAACGCAAGCAGAAACTTCCCCAGCAGCAACAGAGTTTCCAGCAACTCATTTCGGCTCGCAAAGAGCAAAAGCACGAGGAGCGTCGGCATCTCAAGCTTCAGCTCGAGGACATGCAGAAACAGCTCCGTCAGCTCCAAGAGAAGTTCTATCAGATCTATGATAGCACTGACTCCGAGAATGACGAAGACGGAAACCTCTCGGAGGACAGCCTGCATTCCGATGGACTGGACAATCATATCTCTGACTCGGTTACAAACCGCTCCGAAAATGAGATGTCTGACCTGGATCCGGGACATTTCTTGGACCAGGCCCAGGCCATTATTTGTGAGCAGACCATAATGACCGATGGGGAGAAACCTAAACGGGATGGCTCTCGAAGCAAAGGTCACAAGGCAATGTCCATGCACGCAGAAGGGAAACAACTAGCCGAAACACTGAAACAGGAACTAAACACTGCAATGACCCAAGTGGTCGACACAGTGGTAAAGGTCTTTGTAAAAACTCCATATCCACTTCCTCAGGGCTTCCCGACCATCCAGACACCCCCTGACCGATTTGTGGTGAATCGCGAGAATCCGAACTTTCATGCCACGAACCAGCGTTTACAGTGTTTCAGTGACGTCATCATTCCTAATCCACTCAACTCGTTTAGCAATATGCGAGTCCCCAGCTCAAATGACCAAACCGAAGCCCTGCCGCTAGTGGTTAAAAAGAACTCCACAGACCAGCCTGGATCTCTACCCACACCCTCAAACCACCACCCCGGTCTTCACTCATCACCATTATCGTCTACCATGGCGTTTAGTCCTCCATCCTTCCGACATCCTTTTCCCCTTCATATTATGGGTTATCCTTTTCAAAGCCCCCTAGGTGCCCCGAGTGGGCCTTATCCAAGCAAAGACAGGTCTTCTCCTGAGTCTATGGACCTGTCTAGAGAAACCACTAGCCTACGGACCAAGATGTCATCCAGTCACCTCAGCCTCCATCGTCCAATCTCACCAATGCACCCAGGAAACCCTGAAGGCCTTTCGATATCTCTCATCAAATCAGAATGTGGGGACCTCCAAGACTTGTCTGATATCTCTCCATATTCAGGAAGTACAATATCCTTTCTCAATAATTGATGTCTACATAAATGTCTTTTGGGTTGTTTTTTAAATAGATTCTAAAAGGTTATTACGATTAAATATATATTTATATAAAGATAAAACCGACGAATTGGTCTAGAAGAATTTCAAGGTATATTCAAATCCTGTGTCCCTTCACGGGGGCTTTCAAGTGTTCACTTCCAAGGGCGCAAGTGCTAAAAAGCTTCACCCTGACAAACATACCTCCTGTCTTCTCTCTCTATTCTCAAATTATCATAGAGAGACTCACAATACCCCCCCTCTTCATCACAGGCCATGCGAAGACTTTGTACATCAATGCTCAAAGCAAATCAGATTTCAAAGCCAGGAAGTAAAAAGGCCAAGTGGGAGCCTTTTGCCAAAAAGATCTTAGTGTCTCGTGTTTTTGAAAAATGACAAAAATCGTATCAGTCAGTGAATGGGCATTTGTTTTTTTTTGTTTTTTGTTTTTCTTCTTTGTTTCACGGAAATAATTTGTAAACCCTTATTTTCACTGCGCTTTCCTCCCCTTAATTCTCATCTAGTGCTTCAGAGAATATCTGCAAATTGTTGTATTCTTTCTGATCATGAAGAGCTTGCTATAGTCGAAAGCACTTGCAGCACTAATAGCTGTTGCCTGGCAGCAGGTCCTTTCTTTTCATCTTTCTCTTTTTTTTCCAGATGAGAACAGGTGTTTGCAGGTAGCTGTTTATCTTTTATCCTCCCCTTTTTTTTTTTTTTTTTTTAAAGCTGCTAGATATCTAACAAGCTTTGGCTATAAGAATCAACAGATGACAGAATACTCTATATTTTTAAATTATCGATTCATTTATATTTTTATACTCTCTTATATTTTTATACTCTTTGCCCAATTTTACATATTTATGCATATTTGTCCTTATATCTGATGCTTTTTTTAAAATCCCGGACAGAACTATTTTCTTTGTCACGCACGTCTCTCTTTTGCATCTCAAGAATAACAGCCTTGTTCGTTTTCCTTTGCAAGATTTGCATATAGAGAACAGCTCGGACATGGTGCGCTTGTAAGTAACATGGAGTGTTGAAGTCAGTTTGCATGTCTAAGTACTCGACTGGCCTGAATTCAGCCGTTGCGTGAACGACGAATGCTAGCTCGTTTAGTCGTTTAAGTCTCGTATAGCGGATATATAGGATATACAAGGGGAAGGGAAAAAAAATAAATAAATGACCATACCTGTATTCATTATTATAATAGGAGACATCATTATCAGCATCAGAGGTGTGATCTGGGTCCGACCTAATTCTTTTTAAAAAGGGGTTTGCTTGCTTATTTATTTACTTATTTTATTTATTTATCTTTGCTACCTTGAGCAGACGAGCCGTTCGCCTTGACAAACAGATGTCTGCCATTAATTTATGGATTTGATCGTCCCCATGTTTTCTCCCCTTACACCTGGCAGTGGGATCGGATTTCAGAAGTCATAGTCTCGGTTTCACGAAAATGCCATGAATCCAAATCCACATTCAGACAAGACTCACGACCCGTGAGCTCGGCTGTTTTTGTAGCATCTCATTTGTCTATACGCTGCGGCCACCCTTCAACACTCCCCCACACACATACAAACACACACTACTTCATATTCATGTTTGCATTATTTCCTGGCTGACCTTGGTTGCGGTGTGGCTTGTGTTACCCCGAGTGGGGTAATGTTTACCTGCTGTTTTGTCACTGCGCATATTTGCGTATCCTAGAAACAGCTGTAAGGACAAGAGGTTTCCTTGTAGGGATGGGAAACAGGCTTTTAAGTCTCTCTGTTTTCAGATTATAATCCTTTCTTTTCTCAGATTATGTAGGTGAAAGACATGGAAATGAAGCTCGGTGGCACTTGACCGAGCCAGGTGATTACACTGGCGTCTGGTAAACCCTGGCGATTAATTAAGCTTCTTTGTATGATGTTTACAGATGGATGTTATATGAAAGGAACAAGGAATAATTAAGATTAAGCCAATAAGGGGATGTTTTCTAGCACTTTTTACTCCTAATATGAGCCGTTTTGTATTCTCTCTCTCCCTTTTTTTTTTTTAAATGCTTTGAGAAAAGTCTTCACTTGAGGGGCCCTGGTTCTCAATATGCCCTCAGAGTGCTTTCTCTCTCTCTCCTTCTTTCAGTCTTTCATCCTGTTTCCCAGCCGTTTGTCGTTCTGGTCTTTGTTGTCTACATTATGACAGATGGCAGAAGAGTGAAGATTGTGCTCTTTTAGTCTTTCCTATAAGCCCAATGGAGGAAACATCTCCTCCTCTTTTCCTTGTACAAGGAGTATATCGGTCAACATGGATCGCACGGCAGGACTGAGAAGAACTCCCATGACCAAAGTCGATTTAAGTTTTTATAACTACAAAGATCTTCATGGTCTTATAAGTGGCTGTAATGCATTCTCTGCGATTTGTGGTATTTCACACATGTATTATAAAACGGACTGAAGGGGAAATGATGACAATATAATTTGACTTAAATTAGTGGATGCACTTCACATTCTGAGGAGGAGGAGGAGGAGGAGGAGGCAGGCCTACTGGCTGATCAAACCTCTTAATTGACCTTGCATGGGTCCATTGATTTAGCCCCACATGCATCTTCATTTTGATAAATTATAAAGCCATTAATCTGTCAACGAAATGGCACGGCTAGACTATATCACAGATGTGGCTAAAGCTGGAAGAGCTGGCGACACATGGGCCGGGCCAAGAGCCCGTAGGGGGGCGAAGATTTGTTTGGTTGTTAGGAATGAAATATAATTGGTAGATAACTCTGTTTAGCAATGACTCCTCTGGGGAGTCCTCACAATGCCCATTTGTTTGTCAACCAAATCAATCTGGATTCAGGAGGGCAAAGAAACCTTCAAATTATTAGTTTTTTTATTGATTGACCATTAAATGTTAGTACTATTTATAATTTTTAAATCTTTTTCTTTCGTGTGATCTAATCAAGTACCCAAAATCCATTCCTTTCTACATAGTTTTTTGTATGTCAATATATAGTATATTTCTGTAATACATAAATGCACTTTCCTTGACCACCGATTCTGCAAATCCAAGAAGGCTTATCTCCGAACCACTTGAAGAAGGCCAAAGCTGATGTTCTTCTACACACGCTATCCCAGCTCCAACATGCTGAAAATGTTCTTCTCCGATGTGAAGGTGAGTGTCTATTTCGCCACATTATCATGCACATGTCGATGAGACCTGGACAGATGGTCGACTCTCTTTTTCCACCAACTCTAATAACTGGCTTTGATCTCCTGCAGTATGTAAATATTACAGAAGGCTATATTATAAGACCGAAGGGCCGTGTTTCATTCACTTGCTTTCAGCTATGTAATAGCTCTAATCTTTTAATGGGTCCCAGTGCACTTCTTTTTAACCCCATTGATAAACTGATAATGAAGAACGAAATGGTTCTGAAAAAAGGAAGTGGAATGGAATCCTTTGTTGTCAAATGATATGATAATTAAAAAGAAAAAATGATATCAGATAAGATACGATAAACCTTTATTCGTCCCACACTGGGGAAATTTCCATAATACAGCAGCAAAAAATCTGCAAATAGGAAACAGAGACAAAAAATCTATATAAATACAACAATTATAGTAGTTACACTATCAAACAAACAAACACATTGCACTAGGTTATTTAAATTGTTGTTATTGCACAGATGCACAGTTGTTATTGCCCAAAAGTTTATTATTTTTATTGCACAGTTTAAAAATCAGTATAAATAAAATATTAATTTGAGTTTATTATTTACAAAAATTATATATAACTAAAATATTATACTATTAAAATTATATATATTACCAGTTTGCTTCTATACTTTGTATTTGGCATCATCCATTAAATTGCATTTGATCCATTAAGGTGTGCATTTATTTTTTTTTTCTATATTTAATGCAGTTAAATGTACTATATAAATTCTAAATCAAAATGCTGTAAATATAATAAAAACATTTTATTGAATGTGTTTCCCTATAAAAAGTAATTTGTGCCTCCACTCTTATAGAGGTTTTTGCATTAAAACTCGGGTGGTTGGGATGTTTTTAAGGACTTTTAAGGTTAGACATTATTAATGAATGAATGGCGCCATGTTCACGTGTTTAATATTACGTTCGATTGTCCTCAAATAACATTCCATATTGTTAGAACATTCCATGTGGGTGAATCTTTTTTTAGAAGGACGTAGCTTTTAAAGACAATTTAATTACATTGTCTTCTTTTCCAGGTCATGCCTTTCTTAATAAATTGCATGTTAAATGATTCTGAAACAACACTGTGGTGCTGGGAACAATTAGTTTCGAGTGCAAAATTAATAATGAGGAACAACCGGGGTGGCGTGTGTTTTATGGAGCTAAAAGTATGTATGCTAGGTAATTGTGCATAAATTAGTGACTCATTACGTGGAATAAAGTCACAAGAGCTGCAGGACTAATTAATTAAAAAAAAAACTGATAACTGATGAACGTGTGATGGCATGCTGACAGAAATAAATGACTGGGAAAAGTCCTGTAGCTTCATTTTACAACTTCCACATGAATCATAGTTAAAGATCAAAATATATTTTACAATGACCACTGCAAAAGCACAATACCTACGCAATGACCACTGTAAGAACACAATATCTATACAATGACCACTACAAGAGCATAGTATCTACACAATGACCACTACAAGAGCACAATATCTACACAATGACCACTACAAGAGCACAATATCTATAAAATGACCACTACAAGAGCACAATATCTATACAATGACCTCTATTAGAGCACAATATCTACACAATGACCATGACAAGAGCACAATACCTACACAATGACCACTGTAAGAACACAATATCTATAAAATGACCACTACAAGAGCACAATATCTATACAATGACCACTACAAGAGCACAATATCTACACAATGATCACTACGAGAGCCAGATATCTACACAATGACCACTAATAGAGCACAATATTTACACAATGACCACTGTAAGAGCACAAAATCTACACAATAATCACTACAAAAGCTCGATATCTACACAATGACCACTGCAAAAGCACATTATTTACACAATGACCACTGTAAGAGCAAAATATCTACACAATGACCACCACAAGAGCACATTTACATTTAGTATTAACACTAATGTAGTTCTCTTTTTTAGGTATTGCTTTTTCAAAATTAGGCAACCAGTCACATTTGTAATAGCAAGTTTGGTTTGGTAAAAAAAACAAAAAACAAAAAAAAAACATGAATCAGGTTGAGAAACTATGGGTTATGTAATGGAGCATGAACACATTATTTCAGAATGGAGAAGCACCAAAATGTTAAACATGGAATACTTTTCTCTATACAGACTCATGTCTGATAACAATAACAGTTTCTGTGCGAATTTGAGACATAAATATGAATATCAATATTATCAATAATTTGTCAAAAAGGTCAAAAGATTTGTGAATATATATATATAAAATGCATTATTGCAAATTTATTTCAACTGCAATACATTCATTAACAAGCGATAAATGCAGTGTGCATTGTTGTTCGACCGTTTTTCTTAAAAATATAAATAAATAAATATAAAAGAAGAACGTTTTAAACCTTCAATGCAACACAAATTCATTCATGAATTAAAATTAATTTTTAATCACTAAAGTTTTTTACTGATGTGCCAGTCTTAAATCAAGCACCAAAATCCGCTATGATGCACACATGCGGCAATTAAAACCGTCCGTGTGGAAACACGTTCCGTTTGGTGTCCTGCTGATTTACATCATTTAAAACACCATAATTACTTTAAAACATTTACAAGAATATTTAGTCTTTATGCTCTTTGTTGGGTTTGGTTTCACCAATAATAAACATACATTTGCATAAAGCATCAATATTTGTCCATGCCCATGTTGATTAGAGCATTAAAAACTTATAAGTATTAATTTAAGGTACATTTTGAACAGATAAAAAGGTGCGATTAAATTGTGATTATTCGAGTTAACTTTGATCATATTAATCGTGATTATAAATATATATATAAAAAATACTGTTTAATTCTTCCCAAAGGTATTCAATGGGGTCGAGGTCAGAGCTCTGTGTGGGGCCGATGTAGTGACCTGGTGGCCACAAAAAAAATAAAAAAAATCCGTTTTCATTTCTGTCTTTTTTGAGTTGGTGTAAAGGTAGTTGGTGCCTTAATAGCATGATTTATATAATAGCCTGACATGTCGGTTCTATTGGAAATATTTGAAGGGGTAGAGACTGTTTGAGCAAAGACTGTAGAAGACATCAGGATTTCTTCGATCAGAAAGATAAAAATAGTCTGTCTAGTATAAATAGAGCATATAGGAAGAAAACTTGACAGAACTGCAAGCATACCAGTGAAAACCTTTGTATCAAGACAAACCTATATTATATTGAATTATATCTGTCAGCATATATTCATTTTCCTTTTTTTAATTTCATATCGGAAATATCTATAGCTTAATGTAATTCTTTTTAGTTAGTTAGTTATCTTTAAATCCCTGCTTACATTCCTCATTTTCGTCCCGTGTCTGTTTGTTCAAGGCCGACGACATGAATTGAGGGCTGAATGTGCCGAGTTTCAAATTCCGGCGCATTCAAATTTGGCTGCGCTGCATTTTACATCTTGAATGCCTTTTTTTCTGTATTTCTCTTTATGTAATCCCCTCTCGAAACATCACTCTAACTCCTCTGTGAGACCATTGTATCTGACAAAGAAAAGAGAGAAAAAAGTACTTTTGTTTAATCATTTGTATTGTAATACAAGGGTGTGTGTATGTGTAAGGTGGAAAAATGGGAACCCTGAGTTCAGCAGGTCAGAATCCGAATGGGTTTTATTGCTAGTATAAACGTGACCACACACAGGGAATTTGTGTAGAAAAAGAACAACTTTTATACACTGTTAGGATGCAGAAATTAGATCGAAGTAGTGCACTGAAATAGTGCCAATGTAGTTAATGCAATTAATGATAATTCGAAAAGCATTAAGGTCTTATATATTGCACGTGTCCACCATTACCATTTACATTAGAGATGGTAAGATTCCCTGATTTGGCATAAAAGGTAACAATGCATCGATTTTAAAACATGTGCATCGGATACAAGTTGGCATTAGATGAATTTATATATAATTATTAGTAGATGTGCTATACTTTTATTATTTAGGAAGTGATCATAATTTGTGACCAATACTTCCTATGTAGATTGATTGCTTCTCGCTAAACTGTTTCTCGAGCACGTTCTCGTATCGCAACACTACGGAGACCGAGGCGTGTCCTGAGAGTCGCATAGAATATAGATTAACATGGCAGAGGTAGCGCTGCATCTTGCTGGTAACAGAACAGGAAAAGAACGCCTGTTTTTTTTTTATTTAAGCGATTTGCATGACAAAGTCCTGTTTGTGAAAGGGCCATGCATTAGAAGGCATTTAAACTAAACTGATGATTTGCTGTTTGTCTGAAATGAAGAAAAAAAGCGAACTATCTGTACCATATAGCGTCATATGTTTTCCATTGCATCGTATCAAGAACAAATGGTTGTACAATTTGTATTTTGAAATGAAAAATGTTCAATATCATAGCAATGTAAAATAGTAGATTTTCTTCCTGCTTGGAGTCCACATTTGGGGTATATAAAGCATGTAAATGAGTAACAGGACGGAGTAGACTTTTCGAGGCAGAGGTATCTCGGAGTTCTACTCGTTAATTAATAGTCCGAGAAGAGTGCGCAAGTGAACATTTACGGAGAGAGGTTTAACGATTATCGAATATATAATATGTTTAGCTCTCTTAGGTTTTCTGGATATTTCATCGAAAATGCTTAGCTGTATTTATAGTCTGAAGCAGAGATGGGATGTAATGAAGTGCAAATACTTTGTTACTGTACTTAAGCGGATTCTTCTGGTGTCAGTCTTTTACTTTACTATTTATTTTACAGATAACTTTTTACTTTTCACTCATTACATTTTTTACATAAATATCTTTAATTTCTACTTCTTACATTTTCACACCAGACTCGTTACTGTAGTTTTAATCTATTTGGTGATAATGATATTATCTTTGCATTGGGCACCTTTTTAAGCCCATGAACCTATTTCCTGTCATTACGCGGATTTTCAATCACTGGTGTATCATTTCCTGGCTATCGCAGGAAATGGCTATCACAAGCTAACAGTGAGCAGGGCAGAAGGCAGCAAGAAGTATGGGGCTAACGTGGTTGAGACAGAGGGAGTCAGTGATGTAAACATGACTGAGAAAAGAGAAATTCTTGATCACCTGATCATCATCATCTTTTCTTTGCTTGTGTTCTATACGGTGGCTGTTTAGCCTGGATACATTCATTACATAACAAAATATGAAATTCTTTTGTATTAATATATTACATATTTTTAATTAAGTGCATGTCAGAGCTCATACATGTTTACTTCAACTTTGAGTGAAAAGTGTAGTCAGTACTTCAACTGTTACCAGAGTCTTTTAAAACATGACTATCTGTACTTCTACTTGAGTGAAGGATGTGTGTACTTTTGCCATCTCTGGTCTGAAGTACTAGTTGTTTGGAAAAACTCAGGAGTAGCCGTTCACACAGCAATCGCCTCATTTCACAATGGCTCGGTTTGAATTCAATCCATTTCTATTTCAGTGGTGTATTTCAGTAGTCAAATCTGTTTAGTCGATTACTGCCATGATCTTGTCTGTTGAAGTAAATCCAATTTTTACAAACATATATACGACAACAAGCTTCAACATTTATAAATAACATCAAGCTCACATTATAAAGCCAAATGTTTCTGGACACCCAAACATCACACCAATTTAAGTTTATTGACCATCGCGTTCCAGGTTTTTACATTATACCAGGAGGACTTTCCACTAGATTTTAGTGTAAACTAATGCACAGTTGTAGACTGTGCACAAATATAATTTAATCCACTTAAAGTGTTTGTATTTGTGCTGGGAATTCTGCCTCTAAACACCCTGAGCATTCTACCAATGAGGGTAGAATCATCCTCTGGGACACGGGTTAAATCTCAATTGAATTAATGCGTACTATAAGTATTAATACTTAAGTATTATGACCAAATGCACTATATGGCAAAAAGTATTGGGACACATACATATGTGGTTTTTCCTCCTAAACTTTTACCACAAAGTTGGAGGCACACAATTGTATTGGATGCTGTTGGATATGGTAGCATTATATTTTCCCTTTATCTGAACTAGGAGACCTGAATCTGTTTTAGCATGACAATGCCCCTGTGTACAGAGTGTGATCTCTTGCTCTAGAGCTCTGACCTCATCCCTGTTGAACACCTTGGGTATGAATTGAAACTCTGTCTGCACCCCAGGGTTCCTCATCTCACTCTACATCAGTCCCTGATTTTACTAATACACTTGAGCACAGATCTCAGCACAACTACAATCCAAAATGTACTGGAACATCTTTCCAGATGTTTAGAGGTTATTATAACAGCAAATGGGGACTAAATGTGCATAATTCGCATTTAAATGGACAAACTTTTGTCCGTATACTCTAGTCCTGCAATAAATTGAAAAACTCTTCTCTCACTGTTTTCTCTGCAAAGTTTAACCGCTGCATCACGTCCCAGCTGATCAAATGGTTCAGCAACTTCCGTGAATTCTACTACATCCAGATGGAGAAGTTTGCTCGGCAGGCCATAAACGATGGCGTGACGGGCACGGAGGAACTAACGGTCAGCCGAGACTGCGAGCTCTACCGTGCTCTCAACATGCACTACAACAAGGCCAATGACTTTGAGGTAAGCTCTGTCCATTACAGTGCAGGTGCACATGCGTTTTTAAGTCCAGATACGTGTAGTGGGACATCTGGCAGTATTTCAATATCTTGTAATGTTCTAAAAATAAAAACAGTAAAATATCGCAGATAAAATGACATAATTAAATGGTTAGAATGATATTTAAGGATCACAGATAAATTACTTAAAGATAAATACGTTATGATCTGTAGTTGATAATGCATTATGTTTGCAACCAGGGACTAATCCCCTGTCATCTATCCCCCCAAAATTCATTGTTTATCATGATCATTATGTAAAGGTATAATGTAATATTTTATTACTTTATTAGAGTGTTTTGTAGCCTACCATCTAATGATGTGACCTTAACTGTGAATATCCACAAAACCTAGTTGTTAAATTGGGACAGGCCTTGCGCACTTGCCTTGGACTTGTCCTAAGACAAGGTCAATTATGGTCCAAAGTGGCTTTCAGTATAAAACACAGCATTTCGGATACAATGTACCCCGTGTTGGGCTGCTCCACCCTGGTCAGTGTAGTGTATGTCATTTAGGACCACGAAAATAGCAACCAAACGAAAACAGATGTAGAATGATCGACTTATGCCTTTAGTCAAGTACATGAAAATAGGACATGTACTCAGAATACAGTTCAACTACTTTACTTGCTAAGCCTGAACCACATTAGTATTTTGTGGACTTTTATATGCAGAAGCATTTCAAAGCTGTGTTTTCCACATACATTACCTATAAGGATAATAATTAACCAACCATGTTCAAAACTTCTTCATTGATTTCTTTGCTTGATGCAGGCCAATGATTTGACCCCTTTCTCAAACAGTGTAACATCTTTTCCACGATCACAGGATGTGTCTCTGACATGGTTTTCCAAGAAATGAGAAGCCTATCACTGCATTAAACAGGGTTAAATAACTTGTTGGCAGCTAAACATATTAATCATTGCAGTAATTATCCAATCAATGGATAATTTACTGGTTTTAAATCCAAAATTGTTTGTTAATCTAGAAATGAAATTATTCCTTAGTATAACATATAGTACACCTTCAGCTCAGGCTATAAGAGTTTGGATATTTAGCTTAGCTGCCTGAGAGCACAATATCAATATTATGTGATTATAGTTAATTAGAAAGATTAAAGCAGTCGAGATGATAGATAGATAGATAGATAGATAGATAGATAGATAGATAGATAGATAGATAGATAGATAGATAGATAGATAGATTATACACACACATTATATTTATACATATAAACACCTGGGTGCGGAGAAAGAAAGAGAAAGAGAGATTGTATTCAGGCTGAGTTTGGCCTTGCTTTCACAACCAAATATTTAACTCTATTTAAGTCTGATAAGAACATACTGACCCTCATCCCACGCATCCCTCCCATTTCCCTCTGTGCAGGTCAAAGTCACATTCTGTTAGGAATATTCTTGCAAACAGGAACATATGCAGGGGGGGCACTACTTATTTGCATACATGGATGTAGAATTTGCATGGCTCGAGAAGAAAACGCATGCTCCCGTGAATAAGACTGTTGTTGCGAGAGGAGCCGAAGTGAGGGAGAAAATGATTTGCATAGTAAGAGCAGGCTGAGCAGGTGTGCAAGCAGGTCTGTATCATAGACCACTGATTTGCTTTCCTTTTTTTTTCTTTCACCCAGGGAAATTTTTTTTATCTTTAATGCAAATCGAATATAGAAAGATGGACTTGGCTGACATGCAGCATTGTGTTCATATCCTTGCAGCTTAGATCTTAGACACGCACATCATGCGTGGTGTAAAAAGAAATGTTACACAAGTCAACACTTGCAAAGTTCTGCTTTGCTAATTCTTCCTATATACTCGATGTTGTGTTCAGGTCTAAACTTTATTTAGTCTGTCAGTATTATAGTAATGTACTGTGGTTGGTTGCTGTTTTTTTTTTTTTTTTTTTCATTGCACCTGTTCCTTGTATCTTTCATGCACTTGTAATCATTTCTCACCCTTTCTATTCTCTTCCTTTGTTCCTACAATGTAATTATCAAAAAGAAATGAGGAGAAACAAGCTTTCAATACTGTGTGGGTCCCCTGTGTGCAACCAAAATAGCTCTGAGGTCTGGACTCCACAAGACCTCTGAAGGTGTGCTGTGGTATCTGGCACTAAGACGTTAGCAGTAGATCCTTTAAGTCCTGTAAGTTAGGTGGAGCCTTCAGGGTTCGAATTTGTTTGTCCAGTGCATTCCAGAGACGCTCGATTGGACCGAGATCTGGGAAATTTAAAGGCAGAGTCGACACCTTGAACTCTTGGTCATGTTCCTCAAACCGTTTCTCACATCTTAGAGGACTTAAAGGATCTGCTGCTAACATTTTGCTGCCAGATACCACAAGACACCTTCAGAGGTCTTGTGGAGCCCAAGCTTTGATGAGCCAGAGTGGTTTTGGAAATGTTATAAAGTCTCAAAGGAAGGTAAAGCTAATGAAAAAATAGTTAAGCAAGGAATTGTAATGTTAAAGGACCTTTTCTTTTATAATGCAGTACACTTTTCGGTCACAAAAAACCGAGGTATTACACCTGAATTTTGTTAGTCACTCAAACTTGCATAAATGCCCCAGATCTATCAGATTGTAAGCACTTTAAATTGAAGTTGTTTTCTTTAGTTTCCTGCAAAAATAAATTGATATTTGGAGCTATCTTGGATTCTTGACTAGATTATCCTGAACAGAGAGATCCCTAGATCCTGTTGAAAAAGATAAGCAGCCCCAGAGCATGATACTGCCACCACCATGCTTCATTGTAAGCATGGTGTTCTTTGGATGACAAGTTCTTTGTATGGTCAAAAGGTCCTTCTTGCTACCATATCACAACACATTATTTTTTCACATAAATTTACTTGAATGTTCAACCTTATTCATAGAATTTATACCCAAAATTTACTTATCTTTATCTTCGTTACCAAGCTCCTGTCTAATTTGGTGAAAGGCATAAACCATTTTTGATGGTTTAAATGTTTCCCGGAGTTTAATCAATGTGAAAAGGAATGGAAGAAGGTTGAAAACACTAGTACTCTCCCTAGGAGTTCTATATCCAGTCAAAGTCAGTAACCTGAGATAAAAAGGCCTTGAGATGTCAAACATGAACATACATAGATGTCCTTAACATAAAACTTGCTCCAGAGTGTACACGACCTCACCTTGAGTGAAGGGTCACTTTTCAGCAAACGACCAACGAACTATAGAACTAGATTTGGCCTCAAGACAATAATGTCCTTATATTTATACTCTGAAATTGCTCAGAATCCAAAATGATAAAGCGGGATAGTATCTAGCAGGAAAAATATAGAAGATTTTTTAATTCCACATTACCGAATTCCTGTACAATTCAGCTTTGTTACTCCAAAAGCTATTTTCAGGCCAGACAGCTGAGGTCTTTCACACTTGCTGTATCACATCATGAGCACTATTTAAAAGCTCCAGAGCAAGACCAGAGCAGTTTAAAGGGTGCCAGTAAAATAAGAAGACATTTTCATGACAGGTCTTGGGAAGGGCCAGTTTTTCCATCTAGAAAACAGTTAACAGCTTTTCTTTCAATGCCTGTTGAGTGTACACTTGTTTTTTTTTCCCACAAATTCCCTTCTCCTTTCTTAAACTGCTCGTTTCCCCTCCCCCCAAACACTCAGCTTATTATAATAAAAAAGAATGCAAATGCACACAAGTGTCACATTACAGTAGATAAATATTTCTCGGTAATTCCTTATTTTAAAACACCTGTACACTATTTCAGAGCACATAAATGTATGAGTCTTTGATCAGTCCTATCGTAAAACAACAAAATTATAAATTATTCCACATCAGCAACAACTCCCCCTCCTCCTCATGATCCTCTTTTGTTTCTCTCTTCATGCCACCAGCTTTTCTTGTCCTCTTGCCTGGTGTCACCTGTTGCATTGTCCTTAATTATTAATCATTCATTTTTGTAAAAGATGAAAAGTTATTTCTATATGAATATATATATATATATATATATATATATATATATATATATATATATATATATATATATATATATATATATATATATTCTGGAACAGGCATGAAAGGACAAGCAAAAAGAGCTACGGGTGTATCTGCCACATGGGTTACGGTCATGTTTATGGACTAGGGATGTGCATTTCTGAGTGAGGCCAATGCGGGTTGGCTCTCGATGCATAGCCAATGATACGTTAAAGATACATATGAAGCAGCTACCTGTGTGATGCAATATGAATCACCCAAGCACGATGCAGTGCGATCTGATTTCGATTTGGTTCAACACAATGCCATTCAATGCAATACAATGCAATGGAAAAAATATGATGCTGTGCAAGTCAATATGGTACAGATAGTTTGCTTTTATTTCGTTGGTTCAGACAGACAGCAAATCATCTATTTACTTTCTGACAAACAGGCCCTTAAAGTGCAAAAAGAAAAAAGATATACCAGGCGTTCTTTTTCTGTTTTGTCTCCAGGAAGACGCAGCTCTACCTCTGCCATGTTAATCGTCTAAGAGCAATACTGCATTTGACATAAAACCAGACTAATTTGTTTATATTTAATGTGCTGGAAGAAGGAAAAATTAGCAAGCGTAAGGATCTGAATGACTTTGGGCCAAATTGTAATGTCTAGATAACTTGGTAATAGTATGTCCAGAACAGTATGTCTTGGGGTGTGCTCCCTGTATGCAGCTGTTAAAACCTACCTTCTGCTCAAGAACTTGCTGGATGTGATAGAAGGAATCAGAAAACATAGCGTGTTGTTTAGCAAAACTGCATAGTCTCAGTGGAGTCAGAAAGCCCCAAATCCTAAACACCCAAAGCTCCTAAAAAGGGTGTACGAGCATCAGAACTGGACCATGGACCAATGAAAGTAGGTTCTCTATGAGAAGAAAGCAATCAGTTATGGTAGTGTGATGGTCAGCACCATGTTCTTCTTAGAAACCCTTGGGTCCTGAAATTCATGTGGATGTTACTTTAATGTTACATACCTAAACAACTTGTATCCCTTCATTGTAAGAGTGTTACCTAATGGCAGTGTCAGCAGGATGAAGCTCCCTGCAACTGCAAAAATATTGTTCAGGAACGCTTTGAGGAACATGACAGAGTTCAAGGTGTTGACTCTGCCTCCAAATTCCCCAGATCTTAATTTGATTGAGCATCTCTGGAATGTGCTAGACAAACACGTCTGATCCATGGAGGCCCGCTTCGCAATTTACATTACTCAAAAGATCTACTGCTAACTTCTTGGTGCCAGATACCACAACACACCTTTCAAGGTCTTATGGAGTCCAGGTCGGGACAGGTCAGCTGATTTTTTAACACAATAAGGACCTAAACAATATTAGCCAGGTTGTTTTAATTGTTTGGTTTAAGAAGAGTCATCCTAATAAGATCATGTGTTACATTGCAGGTCATTTACCACAATTATGTCGGATCAATTTAAATATTGTCATGTAGCTCAGTTATTTCATATTTTACTGTGAAGGAAGATTATTGAAATGAAATTTGTTGTGTGATTTATAATGAAAACATATTTATAATTTGCTGCATTTGGGGTTTTGCAGACCCTATTTATGTCTGTTCCGACATAAATCTGACTAATGCTCACACTAAGTCCTTACTTTACTTCAGTTCCGAGTTTAGCATCTCTTTCTGCAGATAAAAAAAAGATTCAAATTCATACTGTTTCTTTCCTTTTTCCTGTTTCCTGGTTCAGTGTTATCATAACTCGATACCTGCTGCCTTCATTCCCATTGCCGGTTCCTATTTTTCTCTCTTAGGGGTCAAGATTTGTGGAAGCTGCGTAGTTCCAATATTTTTTATATTTTTGTCGTGTTTCGTAAAAATGCACCGTGGTGATACGCAATTGTTTGCTGAGGTCTTGGCTTTTATTTGCCCATGGTCTCAGGTTAAAAAAGGCACTGGATCTTAATACAGCCAAAGGTGGACTCTATTTAAATGTAGCATTAGCTTAGGTGTATGTTACACCTGGTCAGATTATGCTGAAATATAATGGCTTCACTCCAGACAAGATTATCTTTCAGTATAAAGCTGAAAGATATATTTCTTTATAACAGTTTAGGTCAACCCGAACACTCTCCGATGTGTGTGTAAAAACAATCCAGTCAGTATACGACTGAAAGAGAAAGCAGGGTCATCTTCTTTAATAATTAACCCCAGGCAGTCAACCATTGGGGGAAAAACATTGAATAAATCCAGGGAACCTGGGGACATGAGAGAGAAAGAAGAAAGGTAAAAAAAAAAAGACGGTAATGCAAATACTAGTCAAGGAGACCTCCTAATCTATAACCTTTACTGGTTCAGTGTACCTGATCTGGTCCTTATCTGGACCTCAGAATAAAACACACCATCTACTTACTCCTCTCTTTCCCTTGATCATGCAGACATTGGTTCGTCTGACAGTTATTGGGAGTTAAGTCACTCATCAATCAATATTTACCAAGTAAACAAAGGGACCTGGGAAGGCAGCGTTTGTTCAGAGAGGCCAAGCACACTTGGAAGGTGAATAAATACATGGTTGAAGTGCTGGGGCTGTACTCCTCCCCCAGCTTCTCATCTTGCATTTCTCAGCGGAGAGGTGACAGAATACGCTGCTTTTCATACACTGGCCTCTGTGTACTCTGATCAGGGCAGCTGCAAAGCCCAGATCTGTGCACCGAGTAAAAAGTGATTGGGACAGAAGACGGTGACTGTAGTTTCTGATGTAAACAACCACATTTCAAGCTAACAGCATGAAAAACACGCAGATTGAACAGTGGGTCAGGCAGCATGACTTATACACGGGGTACAATGTGGCCCTGTTAAAGACAATTAGCTCCGATTCCCCGAGACCTTCGCGGCGACCTGCTTAACCTGCACCTGACGTACTTTTTTTCCGCTTTTTCAAATTTCATGAGTGAGTATGAAATACGGACGTGAAATTGCCTGGCGCACAATTTAACAGTACAGCCCAGAGGTCACATGGGCCTTTTTTCCACACAATAGCCATAACAAAAGCACAACAGCTGATCTGTGAGAGGCGAGGAGGTGACAAAACAGTTAAAGAATGCTGCTGGCTAGAGGCTAGCGATCAGCAGATGCAGACAAAGGGTTTTGTGACAAGAATAACACTCTCTCCCTCCCCTTTCTCATACTGTCTTTCTTTCTTTCTTTTCTTTTTTTTCTTTTTCCCTTCTTCCAAGCCAGGCAGTCAAGAAAGGAAAACAATACTCTTTTTCGCCTTGGCATTGACTTCTGCTTCATAGGCAGCATTCGACTGCCATTTTATATATACTGTACATACACTTTACATTTTCTATACGCACTCACTCACGTGATACTTAAGTGAATTTCTTTCTTTCACGTATATTTCAGCTTGTTTGGACGGCAAAGTGCAGGGTCAGATGTGACACAGTTGACCTTCTGATGCAATGTTTTAATGTTTTAAGCAGTAGGCAAGGGGTCAAAACTTAAAACTTTAGACAAATTTAATACCTTGTAATAAAATCCAAATAAAAGCATCACTTTCTTAATTTTCAAAACCTTTCACTTATAGTTTTTGAGATGTCTAAGTCGTATATTATTTTATATCTGATGCTATGGTCATTTCCACATGACAATATGTATATAATTTTGTAAATTTTTTAACTCTGCCATTTATAATTTAAACTTTAATGAGAAATAATTAAGGAGCAAATGGTTCAATCTGAACAATACAGGGGGAGTGATACAGGAGGTAGTGTTAATACCTCATAGCTTCAAAATCCAGGTTAAAGTCCTAGTCCTAGACCAAGTTTTAGATTGAAGTGTTGTGTATTTTTGGGGGATTTTTTTGTGACTGTTTGCAACAAATTGTTGTACAAATTGGGTTGGTTAAAATGAATAGGTATACCATATATAGGGACATAGTCGGTATAGGTGTGTGTGTGTGTGTGTGTGTGTGTGTGTGTGTGTGTGTTTGTGTGTGTGGTAAACAAGTAAACAGACACAGAGTTTGTTATAAAAAAAGAAAGGACACCTATTTGTTCTGAAAAGAGACACAGCTGAATAAAACGTGAGTCTAAAATATGTTCAGTGTGAATTTTCATGGAGAAATGGAGCAAAAGGAATAGTGAGCGTGCAACAAAATCTAATTTACTGGGACACCGGACTTTTCCAGCCGTATATGGTTTTACCCCAAACTGTTACCACAAAGTTGGAGACACACAATTGTATGCATTAAATTTGTCCTTCACTTTAACTAGAAGACCCAAACCTGTTCTATCATGACAATTATCACACTAGTGTATAAAAGCCAGCTCAATGAAGATATCATAATCTAGTGGAACATCTTCCCAGAAAAATGGAGGTTATTGTTATATACTCTATGACTGAGACATTTGCCATAGATAGATATCTCACTTGTATAGTCCAAAAATATGTTCTTTGTGTAGTTATCATGACACATTTACACACGAATACTGATTTAAATTTGATTAAATTTCTCTCTCTAAATTCCTCTCATTCGGATTTGAGTATTGAACTGGGTTTGCTAATAAATCTGTTTGTAGGAGTATTCACACAGAGAAATGCAGTATTCATAAAAAACTTTTTTTTCCTAAAAATGTAAAGACCCTAATTTTAGAATGACGGTCATATCATCGTTGTGCTCCTGTGTGTGTGTGTGTGTGTGTGTGTGTGTGTGTGTGTGTGTGTGTGTGTGTGTGAGAGTGTGTGTGTGTGTGTGTGTGTGTGTGTGTGTATGTGTGTACATTTAGATAGTACACCTGTTTGGAGCAACTTTGTGTCTTATTATTTGCATTTTAAGTCTGTATTCTTGCTGTAGCTGGTTGATTTGCATTTACAACATTTCACATTGGTCTGAGAATTCTGTTGAAAAGATTTTGAAGTGTAGTCGTTCTATTTTCATGTAATTATTGCACTTAAGTCACCGGGTAAGCAGACGCCTCAGCATAAGATTCAGCCTCGTTTATGAAGGGAAGCATGTTTAAAGACCGGTGTGATCCCCCCACTCCACTCCATCCATCCCAGCCCTACCCACCCCACAGCCGGATGAAAGCTGAGGATGGAGCTGTTCTCTGCCCCATCCCCATTTTATGTGACATTCATTTATCAGCCAAGAGTGTTTGGCAAGCCTTTTGCCTACAAGAGCTGTCCCAGTGACCACTAACCTTGGTATGTCCTGACACTCATGATGAGTGTCTGCAGAACACAGTAGGCAAGCTGGCTGCTATGTCAAGTCTTTATTGTGTACTGCCAAGCATGGGGACAGTCAGTATAATCAAACAAAGGACCCTGAAGACTGTATACCTCATCAATAGGAAGGAGATAAACCTCTCTCTATCTCTCTCTCTCTCTCTCTCTCTCTCTCTCTCTCTCTCTCTATCTCACATTTAATCCCCAAATACTCATGCCATTGACATTTCTTTTGTACAGAACTGTGCAAATGTAAGCTAGAGTATAAATACATGCATAAAAAGAGTAATGCAATTAGAACCACTGAAACAAACAAGTGACCGAGTTGGATCTTGAGCACTTTTTTTCACAATGTTAGATTACCTATGTACAGCCATGCTTCAGTTTAGCTCTGCGTAATCAGAAGTCAGGCAGTGATAGTGGTAAAACTAATCCCTTAATTCGGGGTCTTCTAAACCTCATGACTGTATTTAAATCATTTTATGCAAAACGAGGGTCAGAATGGTTAGGGGTCGCGTGCATGAAATGCTCTATTCCTATATCTGGTCCGGGCGCAGGGTGGGACAAACTGCTTGATTTTATTTCTACAGCACAGAATCAGAATACAGCGTCATCACTATTTACAGATAAATGTGTATAAAAGAGGTTTTTTTTTTTTTTTTTGTCCTTTTTTTTGTCAGAGACTCTACACATATTTATAGAGTTGCCAGAATTCTGATTATATGGAAGAGAATTTCCTGCAAATTCTCAACAAAAATGAAATCATTTCACAGTCCTTGAAAAATCAGGGATAAATATTGCATATTGTAACAATGCTCTACACTTGAAACTGTTCTGTTGTTTTGGATGTTATATTATACTAAGTATTTATGGCTATAGCAAATTATGGATACAAAATGTTTTTTTTTAATCTGGACTGTTAGTTATGGTGAATAGTAGGAAGTCCCCAAGTAGCATCTGGAAATATGTAATAAACTCTGTAGTGAAAGTTTTACTGTGACTTTCTAAAATGTATATCGTTTTTTGATTAACCAGCTGTGGAACAGACAGACCCTGACCAGAATTAAAGCCGAGAACCATTTTTTTTTTTACATTCATTTCAAATGATTGCCATTTAAAGAAGCAAAGAAAAGAAAATAAGTGCTTAAAGCAAATGTAAAGAGATTTTATGCGAGCTATGTGTGATTCCTTGAGATCGGACTGGATAGTTAACTAGATATTTTATATAATGGCTATATGAACAGAATAATGTGGCTACTGAGGAGAATACATAAATGAATCAATCAATGAATCAAAAAATGACAAAGGCAAAGTTGAGTACTATTTCCTATGTGGAGAAGATATTAGCTTCAACACAGACCACCTGAAGCAGCACGTCTTCGTTGTGTAGTAAAGGCACACCAGAGTGGGACTAGGACTTCAGCCAGTTCATAGGCTATGGTTATAACCTGTCACCCACTGCTCTAGGCTCTCACTAGACAGACGAGCACCTTGTGTCTTTGCACCAAGACAAATGAATAACTGAAAAGATGAATAAATAGCTGGCGTGTGGTTCAAATCGTACCATAAACCACATGCGGCAAGCATTAAGGAAGGTTCTGCAGATTGACTTTAATGGAACACCATGAGAGCAATTGTCTTTATTATCACATGAATTGAAAAAAAGTGTTTGAGAAAGCAATGTTAAAGCAATCCAGAAAGTTTGGTTCTACAAATAACGTAACAATCTGTGGTGAAATGAACTCCACACGTGTTCTGTTATATACTGGCTGGCGACTTTACGCCAGCAGATTGTATACAGATTACAATCCTTCTTATGTGCTGAACTACGATCGAGCCTTTTGCCTTATTGGAATATTATTCAACGTTGTGTTGCTTCATTTTGGTTACTGGGACACAGGATTTAAGCGTAATCTATTTATTAATGCCGTTGTCTCCTTGCCTCTGTTTGTATCAGCAGGTTCCGGAGCGATTTCTGGAAGTGGCGCAGATCACGTTACGGGAGTTTTTCAATGCTATTGTGGCAGGCAAAGATGTTGATCCTTCCTGGAAGAAGGCCATATACAAGGTCATCTGCAAGCTGGACAGTGATATCCCAGAGATATTTAAATCTCCAAACTGTCTGCAGGAGCTTCTGCATGAGTAATTACTGGTATTGCCTTGTCCTCAACAACATCAACACCACCACCCGTCCCCTTCCCAAATTCTGTATGAAAAAGTAAAGTAGCATTTAATTTTTTTTTTATTATTATTATAATTATTACAGCTACTTTGATGGCTGTTTGTGCTTCTTTGTCAAAAAAAAAACAAACAAACAAAAAGTCTAATAGTTTTGACTCCATTAATCTTAGTCAGCTCTTTGCTAAATTTACCACACGATGGTAATGGATTAGATGGCACCCAAGAAATCCCTCTGTTTTTTTTTTGGGCCGATTTTGTTTTCAAGGATTGTTTTTATGCCAGGATGTTTGCAAATGTGTGATTAAGAACATTTTTAGCTGTATAAATGTGATTTATTATTTATGAATAATATAATTAATACTATTAATGTTATTAATGCTTGCAAAAACTCTTGTGGTATTCTCGTTTCTCATGGCATTGCTGAATAAATTATTCTTTGAATAAAAACAAAAACGTGTCTAATATGTGTACGTGTTGGTGCTAAACATAAAGGTCTACTCACAAAACTAAGCAACACAACCTGGATAGTAGCAGATCCTTTATATCCTCTAAGTTATGAGGTGGAGCCTCAATTGATTGGACTTGTTTGTCCTACAGATTCTCAATTGAGGAACTCGGAGGCCAAGCCTACAACTTTGTCATTTTTTAGTTCCTGAACAGTATTGTGCAGTGTGTAAGTGCAGAGAGATTTCTCTTTCTGAAAGAGGACACTGCTACGATTAGGGAACACTGCTACCATGAAGGGAGGTAACTGCAGGGGGTGTGCAGCAATGAATAAGTAGGTGCTATGTAACATTAAAGTAACTGGAGGTCAGGAGCTGAGATTTCCCAGAACATCATCACCCAGAACGTCACACAGTCCTAAACGTTCAACAGAATACCACTTAGCATGATAAACAAAATATTCAGTTCACCAACAGGATTTATAAAAAAAAACTATAAAAAAAAGAAGTGATGGTGAGTAATTGATCCTGATTAACTGATTCAGATTTTGATTCATACTTTCTTCCAACTCTCGAAGACATGGTCCACTAAGAGTAAACAAAGTATGTCCTGATGATGCAATATGGAACATCAGGTACATCAAGTCGCCATCAAAAAGATCTGCAATTTGCAAATGGAGCTCCATAGTGAAGTTTCCGACAACAGGACATCCCTGTAAAGTGACAAAAAAAAAGAAAACAGGCCAGTAGACCTACAGCAACATTATGAATGTCAGCATGAATATCTGGCATGTGCTGGTCGCTCTGTAATAAAGTCTTTGTGTTTTTCTCATATCTAGGTTATGGGCTAAATTGGCTAGACAGAAAGCCCTTTGTTATAAAATGAATAAAAAACCAGGCCCGCCGAAATCCTTTCTAACCGTGTGGCAAAATGTTTTTTGTTTGTGTCCTGATGGGACCAACTATGGTCATTTTAGAGCACCATTAAAATGATTCATGATTATTTATTTGGTTAAATCAAATTCTAAAGAAACAGCATTCCCAGAGTGAAGCATGCTGATGGGAGCATCATGCTGCCAGGGTTGCTTCTATTAATGAGTCAGCTGGGAGTTGGGGCTGTAGACAGAAGCAATCGCAGAGATCTACATTATATTCTATCACAGATCCTGAAAGCCTCTATTAGACTGACGAGGGATTTTTGAAATTTTTTTTAAAAAGAAATGGTTTCAACATTTTGAAATGGTCCAATTAGAAATCTGTTCAAAACTCGACTGAGGTGAAACAAAACAAAAAAAAGATGTACATTTACCTACCTACTTACTTAATTAGCCAAATACTTTCCCTCATGAACTATAAGTGTGTAAACTTTTTGTATCCGATGTACATAAGTACCCTTTCCTATAAATTTCCCCTGGAGTAGGTACTTATGATAAATTAAAGCAGCTGTCCATTAAGTTGGATAATGAAATGATAATCCAGGGCCTAATGGGTTGAAACACTAGCAATAGCACTATGTCTGCTACTCTCATTCCAGTGCAATACCCAATAACACACCACACACACACACACACACACACACACACACACACACACACACACACACACACACACACAGATGACCGGCGGCTTAAGCTTTTTCCATGCCCTGCATTAATGATGTATGGAAAATTGTATTGTATCATAGTCACTTTAGTATATTTCTCAGGTAGCAGTATGAGACGATGACAAAATCTCCATCTAATAAACAATTCATGTATTTTTTTAATTATTTTTTACTTGAAAATGCAAAAAATATATAAATCCTACTTTTCACCCAGATGTGATCAGGTTGTCTTTTCAGTCTGGTTCCTCTCAAGGTTTCTTCCTCATATAGTCTTCGTGCAGTTTTGCAGTCCTTCATGCACTCCTCACTACAGTCATGAATTTAAAATGTATTTTCTAAATGGATTTATTTGAGTCAAATTGCTTTGTGACAATGCAATTCAACTATGATTTAAACTATATTTAATAAGATGTATTCCTGTAAAAAGAACTTTAAAAAAAAAATCTCTTGCTACAATTTATGAACAAAAATGATTCCAATTTTTCCAGCCATTTAATAGTATGAGGCGATTGCTTAAACTATTATTGTTTTCCTCTTATTACTAAGATGAGTACAAGTCCTATCAAGGTTTCTTCCACATTTAGTGTCATAGAGCTTTTCCCTCACCACAGTCACGAATTTCAAATGTATTTTCTTACATATTACATATATCCTGCAACTCAAAAAAAACCCAAAAAATTTTAATGAGGGAAACAACCCTGCTTGGAGAGGATGAAGGAAGCAATGCGTAAATGGCACGCTGATACAAAGAGACTCTTTAGCTGCCTAAGCACTCCAGTGACTCCAGCAAACAGGAGGCAGGGTCACCAGCGTCCTGCGCTACAATGACGAGCCGTACCGTCAATCGCTCCCCTTCTGTTTGGTTTCATCATCGTGCCATTAAAAAAGCACATCTTAACAGCACAACAATAAAACAGCTGTGTTTGAACTGGCCCTATTCATTGTTGGGGGAAAAAAATCGCTGCTACCACCAGGTCTCTCTTTCTTTCTCTCAAAGAAGATATTATGAGCATAACGTCCATGCCATGTTTCTTCTAGAGGACAACTGATTGTGGATTTTACCGATACCGAGAGCTAGGCTGGATCGTACTTGCCGATAACCGATTAATCAACCGATAGTTTTTAAAATGGATACTGTATTAAAAAAAGACATAACACTCTGTAAAATAGTACTAAACTTTATTACAAATAAAAAAATTCAATAAATGTTATTTCAATGCTCTGGACTTGATAAAGACATTTAAAAATGGGCATTTTAAGCATGACTGTTTGGATTTATGTGAAATGGTAATGCTTTAAAGTAATAATAAATAATAAATGCTTTAGAAGTATTGTTAATTGATCGTTTGTTAATTTTAACATTTACTAATGCATTTATAAATAAATATTAATTTAAACTCTAGTTAATGCACTATGAAGTAGCACGAATTAGGTACAGTGTGAAGTCTCACATGTCAAAACAAACAGAATGTGGTGTCGGTGATTCGCCCTCCTACAATATAATGACAGCGGAGCTTCTCAGCCCCTCCAGCATAGACGCAACCCGGAAAAACTATCGGTCCCAATTCATTGGCAAAACCGATTCATTGATCGACCTCCAGTTTGTATATTTCAAATAAATTTTTTTATGTAAACCTCAGTCTTCTCGCTGTTATTTTTGATGTTTTCATGAGATCATGATTGAACTTACAACTGCTTTTGATACTTTAAGGCAAGGAGATGTTCTGGCTGAGAACTCATTACTCAAAAGCGCATCTCAGAAACACACTCAAGACGACTCCAAGATTGAAGATTCTCTAACAGATGTTTAGATGTCGTTCCTGCACAGACATGATACTTTAAGGCCTAAAGCGTACAAGAAGAGAAACCCAAGCTTAAGAGAACAAAAAAAGAATTCTCTCTTTAAGAATTCTTGCACATCACCCATGATCATTTGTTTCCCTCTTGTAGAACCACTGGGCCACCTGAGTCCCCCTCGTCACACTGTCCCCCAAACACTCCCCACAAACCCCTCACCGCACCCTACCCCACCCCACCCCAGGGTCTGAGCAGACGGACTCCTTACAGTTGGGCTGAAGCAGCATCTTTGCATTACGCGAACAGTCTGCTTAATAATCAAACACCATCTGTCGCTACATCTGAACCTGTTTTAACATCTGTGCATTCTGGTCTTAACAAAGCTATAAAAAAAAAAAAAAAAAAAAAAAAAAACTTTCACAGTTCACTGAGCTGGATGTGTTTATTTACTACCTTTAATGCGTCTTTCTGCTACTTTTATGACTCTCTCCTGGCCAGGGGAGGGTGTAAGGGGTACCAATTGTCCTGCCATGAGCAGCCAAGTGCAGATGACCATGGCACGCTGTGGCATAGAGCAAAAGAAAGAGAGAGAGATAAACGATTTAAATAGTAGCCCGAAAACCCTACAAAAACAGTGGTTTAAAACCAGCAGCATTGATGTTGATAATGCTCGGAATTGCAGATTTCAATGGCAACCAACAATTTCAATGGAAAAAACATCCTGAGAGCAATTTGTAGGAAATATTATGACGTGAAAGATCAAATATGATGATTTCATGCTGCTTCAACCTACGGAGCTATTAAATGCCAGACATTGAAACCCCATACTACATGTTAATATGTTAAGTTTTCATGTGTACATATAAACCCGTGTCCAATAAGAATCCAAGGTATCCTCAGTACTGTCCTGGGTAATAGATGAAGGATACCTGAAACAGAAGGAAGTAAAATTCGACCTATCGATCTTTTCATATGGATATGTGGTGCCTTACACTATAGACTTACATTAAAATACGGTGCTTTTAAATGTGCTACATGATCACTATAAATGTATAATCCTAATTAAAATTCTAATTATAAATCACTAAATAATTAATTCACCATATAAGAAGCACAAATATTTAAAAAGCAAAAAATTAATATCCTGTAAACTGAGCAGCAAAGACAATAAATTGCTGGATGTTTCATATCATGAAGTTCCACAAGATCATGTCATGCTAATGGGAGTCTGTATAAATATGTGAGTATATATTTACATTACATTTCCAATGATGCACCTTCATGGGTTAAAGGGAACATCTAAGATCACTTGGTGACATCTAGTGGCAACTGTATTGCGCATTCTCCAAGCTGATAAAGAGCTTTCGAAAGGATGTATTAATGCATGTATGTTGCTTTGAATACTGAAGTTGTTAGCTTTTAAAAATTCTGCCACATGCACATACTCAGACAGACACTGCAGGGTTGATCTACCTGAAATTACAACTTCATCTCATTTAGTGATCCTTTTCTTCTTTTCAGACCTGCTGGATTCATTTATATCTTCTCCAGTGATCCTGTATCTTTCTTCTTACTGGACATGCCAGATTCTTTTTATCTCTTTCAGTGATCTTGTCCCTTTCTTCTTCATTTATATCTCTTTTAGTGATACATTCCCATTCTTCTTCCCAGATCTGCCAGATTCATTTATATCTGGTTCAGTGATCCTGCCCCTTTCTTCCTTCCAGACTTGTTGGATTCAGTTATATATTTTCCAGTGGTTTTGTATCTTTCTTCTTTTTGGACATGCCAGATTCTTTATATCTTTTCCAGTGATCTTGTCTCTTTCTTTATTTCACTCTTTTATAAACTCTGCCACATGCACATACTCAGACACTGCAAGGTTGCATCCACCTGAGATTATAACTTCATCTCTTTCTAGCACAGCAGTGGATAGCCCCACATATAAACAGCCTAAAGACGTCCAATAGGTTACTATGGAGGGTTGAACTATGAAGATGGATTTGGACTGTAATTAATATACACTGCACTACACTGCACTGCAATGGCTTAGGACTACAATTTTGCATTAATGTCTATCAGTGTACAGTTGATAACAATGGTGGAATTATAATGAATGGACATTTAGTGTCACCCAGTTGAGCATGGATTCTTGACTCTGGGTTCTCTTGTTTCTATTTCGTGAAGTCTCTGGGAGCTTTTCCTGGCTTGTTCATTAGGGACTAAAGTTAGTGGGACTAACTTTTGTACCTTATTAAATGCTTTACAATTTAAATTGAATTGTACCTTTTCAAGAGTTAAGTCATTCTTGAACATCTACACTTACATCCTGGTCCATCTGAATACTGGATTATGTCACCGTATGGGATGTAGTTTATAAGGTCAACTAAACTGTTGCATCAACTGTTTTTGTTCTTTGCTTTTAATTATATAGTTATTACACCATCTCATGCAGTGAGAATGAATGGCTTTACTAAAGCAAGAAACCCGATTAACACAATTCAACAAGTCAATATTAACGTGGCTTAATGTGATAACAAAGAGTTTTTAACACACCAAACAGACCAGAACAAACTGCAGATCATCCGTCTCCATACCCCCCCTGTCCTCTACATCTGCCTCTTTCAAACCAACTACCTGCATGTCTTCCCTCACCACATCCATTAACCTCCTCTTTAGCCTTCCTCTTTTCCTCCCACCTGGTGGCTCCATACTCAGCATTCTTCTTCCAATATACCCCATGTCCCTCATCTGCACATGACCAAACAATCTCAATCTCGCCTCCCTCACATTGTCTCTAAAACATCCTAGATGTTCCTCTAATAAACTCATTTCTAATCCTGTATGTCCTCATGACTCCCAATGAAAATCTCAACATCTTCAGCTCTGCTACCTCCAGCTCCACCTCCTGTCTTTTACTCAATGCCACTGTTTCTAAACCATACAACATCGCAGGTCTCACCACAGTCCTATAAACTTTCCCTTTCACTCCTGCAGATACTCTACTATTACAAATCACTCCTGCTATCACTCTTCTCCACCCACTCCACCCTGCCTGCACTCTTTTCTTCACTTCTCTAACACATTCTCCATTACTTTGCACTGTTGACCCCAGGTTGACCCCCCTCTCATTCACACACATGTACTCTGTCTTACTCCTACTGACTTTCATTCCCCTTCTCTCCAGTGCGTACCTCCACATCTCCAGGCTCTTCTCAACCTGCTCCCTACTCTCACTACAAATAACAATATCATCTCACCTTCCAAAATCTTCTTAAACAATCTTGTTAAAAACTCCACTGCCATCTCTCCTAAACATCTCCATGCTTCTACTGGTATGTCATCTGGTTTAACTGACTTTTACTCTTCATCCTCTTAATAGCTGCTCTCACTTCCTCCTTACTAATTCTATCCACTTCCTGCTTCATCTCCACCTCATCCATCGTCCCAACTTCTTAACACAATCTCTTTGCTAGTCAACACACTTCCATCTGCATCCTTTATTACTCGAACTTGCAGCACATCCTTCCCAGCACTGTCCCTCTGCCTGGCCAATCGGTATTAATTCATTTCTCCTTCCTTAGTGTCCAACTAAATTCCGGGGGAGCACCGTATACATAATTTACAGTATATATTATCACTACAGTATTATACATGCTCCTTTTCTGTTAAAAACGTTTAACGTGTAATTAAACGTGTTATGTTCGTATTCGGGACTCATGTACTTGCCTGCACATGGTATGCTTTATTATTAATGCGTTTACTGAGTTTGGTCTTTTAAAAACGCATCAAGCGATAAGGGATTTTTCCACGTTAAGCGTTTTAGTATGTCCCAAATATATTTATTTTAATTTTTATTTTGAACAAAGCACAATATAAAAAAATATGCACAACACCAAAAAAAAAACATGTTTATATATTCCTTACAAGTTAACAAATCCATAATTAATTAAACACTAACCCTATAATCACCCATCCTAATGCAATCATCGTTATAACCCCCTTCACAAGACCTTGATGTTGATAGAGTTTATTAGAATATTAATTATTAGATTCATTCGTTTATTTAAATAGTAATTATTAGAGTAAATAAATGCATCCACTAGATGGAGTTAGGGGGCGTGTCAATGACGTAATTGTTTTCTTTAGTCAGGATGATACCATGCGGGCTTTAGGACTGCGCCAGTAATATTGTCAAATTGTGCTTCGGGTTGCCAGGTGTTTTTAATAATAGGCTGTTTTGAAATGTTTATATTTAAGCGTAGATGTACGTTTATGGATTATGGTTATTAGTTTTTTATCGTTTATGTTTGAGTGTTTCTATGTTATGTTAGTGTATTGAACTTGTAAATTATTTCGAATGGGTGTTTAACTGTGAGAATGTTTTAGGGATATCTGGCAACCCAGGCAAGAGCGTAAACCTGTTTTTCTGTGACCACGTGGTGTGTTTGGGTTTGGATCGGGACTGTGGTTGCGGGTGTTTTGCTGAAATCCCCGGAACCGAGCGGAGAAGATGAAGTGTGAGGGGATTGAGGGCTGTGAGAGGTTCCTCAGCCCAGGAAAAGGCCGTGGTGTTAGAGCAACCAAGCATTTCGAGGTGGGAGACCTGGTCTTCGCGTGTCCGGCGTATTGCTACGTGCTGACCGTGAATGAAAGAGGGGCCCACTGCGAGTTCTGTTTCACCAGGTATCCCGCTCGGGTTCTGCCACAGCGCTGCGTCTGCTCTCTCACATTCCCATGGCTTTTTTTTTTTTTAAGGCGGGTCCGTTAATAAGTGACTTTCTCTTCTCCACAGAAGGGAAGGTCTGTCCAAGTGTGGCAAGTGTAAGCAGGCCTATTACTGCAACGTGGAATGTCAGGTAGGCCTCGAACACGTCTCTTTATCCGCTTCCACACAGTTTCCAGATCCAGAGACCGCAAATATTAAGCATGTGCAGTACGCAGCAAGTGTCGTTTTTATTTTACTTTAAAGGCGATGCTTAAGACTGGTTTTGTTTCGCAGCTTTTTATTCGCGTTGGCAGTTCCACCTTAAAAAACTGCAGATACCGCGAGACGCCGCTAGGGGGTACTATTCACCTGTAAACCGTTTGATGCGTTTTTTAATAGGGATGAAATGTGACTAACGTAAAATAAATGATCAATTAATTAATAAAAATGGTTTATTATAAAATGTATTTTTGCACTTCCATATTTTTTTGTAATTTCCAAATGCATTAATTTATTTTATGCATTTCCAACTGTGTTTATCTTCATTTCCAACTTTTTCTTTATTTATGCATTTATTTATTTAAATAAACAATGATGCATAATAATCAGGTGAGTTGTATATTTTGTTGTAGTCACAATAATAATAATAATCATCAGTAGTAGTAGTATTAGGGGGCCAAGCACCAAAAATGCACAAGTATATAATTGTACTCAATATGTTCAGTTGTATTGTAATCTGTAACTTTAATTATTATTGATATTTCTTCTTCTTAATAATAAAATAACCCTCCGATCGTCGCGGTGGTTACGTTTTAAAACCTCGATAAACTGACGCCACCCAAAAAAAGCTATTTTATGCTTACAGTACTGTACTGTATTACCATTTTGCTTTATTTTTTAATCGATAATCATATTATTATAAATACATTTCATTATTTAAACATAAAACTCCATAAAAACAATTCCGCGAGAGACCGGGAAAATCAGCCAAACTAAATAGTTATGTGGCAAATGCAATTCTGTGATAAACCAGAGGGGGCGAGTTTCGAACCGCGATAAAGCGGGGGATTACTGTAATAATAATAATATTACACTTTCACACGAAAGTCATTCTTTATAACCTGTTCTGAAATGAATCACAATAAAAGAAGACATGAATATATCTTGACATGAACTAAGAATCGGGACTAAAAGTGGTGTATAAAATAAAAATAGAACGGCTAATAGCTTTTAAACCATCGCCTGATAAATCACTTGTTTTTCTGTTTGATTCGTTGCCTATCAGTGTTTGTGTAGCGACACCACAGTCAGCTCATATGTTTAGCAACATGCCTTGGGGACGAGGGGTGTTTTTTGAAGTTAGGCTAAAAAAAGCAGGACTTGAAATAGCCTTGACTGATTCAGCATAACAGCTTTTTGAACATCGCATACCACATTAAGTCTCCATTTGCTGTTAGAATAACCTCCACTCTTCTGTGAAGATGTTTCACTAGATTTTCTCAATCCTAATATCTTTGGGCATATATAATATATTATATAGAGACATTTCAATAAAAAAAAAAGGTCCTTCTAATGAAGACTTGAGATATTTTTATATTATTATATTAACAAACGTGCTAAAATTGGTTATTTGACTTTTAAATTGGAGCTTCCCTGTTTCTTTTTTTAAAACAGATTGGAGCCCTCTACTGGTATAGTTTTGTAACTGCAATCAGTTAAGGTGGAACGGTGAAGAAAGCTGCGGTTACTGTTCATCATTTCTTTGGATAACCTGCTGCGAGTACAGCAGCTAAATATATCAAATTTGTTTAGGTAAATGTCGACACCGCAATTCATTGTTCATCAAAGGTCACCATATTTTAACTTTCTAACGCATTGACATCCGAAACTTGCGTACTTGTCTCCACCAGTACGCAAGTACGGTAAATGGAATTCAATGGAGCGAGAAGTGTAGCGTGATCTATGAATGGACGAAATGGGGGAAACCGGCTTCAGCTTTTGCCTGATTGCCATTTCATCCTGAACCTTTGACCTAACAGGGGTGATCTTAAATGGTGTACTAAGGTAAATCCAAACTTGGTGTCAACACATTAAAAAACAAGTTTGGATTTAAGTGTCCCGGTAACTCATAGGAACCCGGTCTTACAAGGACACGTGATTTCTTTAGATCTGTTAGTATTTTAAATATACTGCTAACAACTGTGTCGGAAGACACATCCTGTGGTCATTGAAAAGTTAAGTTCATTTGTTTCAGAAGGGTCAAATTTGGTGATCAGCGATTCGCCTCTAGAGGCCGCTCTGGTACTCTATAACTCAACCCTGAAAAACTATCGTATGGATTATTGCAGATAGTTTCAGCAATCAATCGGTACAGATTAATCTGAAAAAACAATGAATGAAAACTATGACTTTTAGTCCTAATCACTAGGGAAAAAAGGGTCTGGTTTCTATATACATAATTGTTTTTAAAAAGAATAGCAATTTTATGTACATTCACTTCAAAATAACGTAACAACATCTATATAAAACCGGAGTGGGTCACCTTAGAAATTTAGAATTTTTATTTTTTATTTTTAAATATGTTGTAATCTACATCAATTCAGCCATTTCATGAGTCAGATTTGGGCTTGTATAGGGAAGAAGACTGATTTATGTAGCCGTTGCTGCTTTGCTCTTCACCTTTAGAAAGGCGACTGGTCCATGCACAAGCTGGAGTGTTCCGCTATGTGTTCCTACGGGGAAAACTGGTGTCCCTCGGAAACGGTGCGACTGGTCGCTAGGATCATCGTAAAACAGGTATGTGCAGGTGGGGGGTTCGTGGTTTGAACATTCAATCTAAAGACATATATACAAATATATCAATCTTTCCAGTCCAGTCTACACCAAGCACACTGATTTACTTCTGAATGTTTCAGGTAGACACGAGTTTGTGTGCACATATTAGACAGATTTGTTGGTGTAACGATTGCCGTATCGTCATCCGACAGTGTTGTTTGAAATTTCCCCTTTTTCTCTTTGTTAGAAAGTCCAGACGGAGCCGACTCAGTCCGAAAGACTGTTATCCCTGAAAGAGTTTGAATCACGTAAGTCCAAGTTACGAATAAAAGCTCTCGTTCTGGCTAAAGTTCAGCTTGAATTCTCAAAATGATTATAAAGCACTGGGCAAATATTAGTTTATTAGAATCAACATTTATACACATTAGGATCTGATGATTGTCACGGTCTGGGAGCATAACGAGCAGAGAGCGGCGTCTGTAGAGTCAGTGCGTATTTAAGTGGCGGTCAAACAGATGTTGCTCCACTGTTTTTCTAGAAACGTCAATGGTTCAAGTACCAGGATAGAGTAGAGTAACCATGCATGTCTTCATAGTGCCGTGCCGTGATGTGATGGAGTACAGGTTTTCAAGCAGGTCTAACTATAATGGCACATCCGAAAAGGGAAAGACAGAACATGGAAGATGGCTTAGATGCTGAGGTGTAACGCAAAACAAAAATTTACAGTTTGGTGCCAACCTCCGCTATTAAGTCACGGTTCGGTTTAATTTAATTAATCAAGAAAAGAAAATTGCAGCTTGTTTTTTTTTCTTTTTTTTTTTTTTATTAACACAGTTCATTATTATTAACCTTTGTGAACATCAATAGTTTACATTTAAAAAAAATGTTTTACTCAAAATGAATATATAAATAAATTAAATAATTTATGCAAATTTTTTATTTAAAAACGTTTATAAAAAGAAAACAGTTAATCAAATTAATGCAAAACTCTTATGGGTTAAACGGAGAAATCAATTAAATTGGCACAAATTAAATTGATTAACTAAAATTGAATAAATAGAAAATTTGAATTTAATAGTTTAAATTTACTAATTCTTAATATTGTTTTTATACACCTATTAACACAACCCCTTTTCCTCTGAATTCAAGATATGGACAAGATCGACAACGAGAAAAACGAGATGAACCAAACCGATACCGCTGCACTCCATCACTTTTATTCGAAGTATCTGGATATTCCAAGTAACGACGTCCTCACAGAACTGTTTGCGCAGGTACGTTACTTTATATGTTGAGTTCTTAGAAAAAGCATTCAAACACACCTCACCCTCACTCAATAGCAGAAAGCCGCGTTCTCACCCGAGCCTGTTACTGACCGCAAAGCCGTTCTGTGTTCCAGGTGAACTGTAACGGTTTTACCATCGAGGACGAGGAGTTGTCTCACTTGGGCTCGGCGGTCTTTCCAGAGTGAGCGAGACGTTACGCCGTGTCCCTCGCAGCCTTCTGATATTAATATTTAACTTTTTTTTTCTCGACTTTGTACCAACTTTTTTTTTTGTATCCCAGTGTTGCTTTGATGAACCACAGCTGTAGTCCGAACGTGATCGTGACTTATAAGGGCACAGGAGCAGAGGTCCGTGCTGTTCAGAAAATCAGCCCTGGAGAAGAGGTGAGAATCTGACTCGAGTTCGAGGCTAGACGCAATGAGACGCATCGGAAAATGTACTGTAGAAGCGTCGGTTATATTTCAGCAACCCGTTAGTGCTGGATGTCATAATACAGTACAGTAACCCACTCTTTCCTGACAGATTTTCAACAGTTACATTGACCTCCTTTATCCCACTGAGGACCGAATGGAGAGGCTGAAGGACTCATACTTCTTTACCTGCGATTGCACAGAATGTACCACTAAATCGAAGGTGACGTTTTCGTGCCCCCTATACATGACATTGTTCGGTGGTTAACCCGTCTGGGTAGTTTGCAAGCTAGTTTTTACTTTTTAGCTATTTGTAAGATGTTTTGTGTACATCCATCGTTGATGGAAGAGAATGACGAGAATAACTCTGACCAGTCTATTAAAATCAGAATACTTCATTGATCTCATAGGGAAATTGTTTGGTTGCAGTTGCTCACAGTAAAAGATGAGAGTAAAAATATAAAAATGAGAAAGTATAAAGAAATATACGTATTAAGTTTTAATATATAAAGTAAAAAAAAAAAGCTACACTTTAGTTTAAGTAGAAACACATCAGGTTTGGTGCCTACAAGTATGAAGCTTGCAAGGTGACCAATAATGTATTTCATGTGGGGGCAGTATTGCTACCTTTAAAGCAGAGTCCCGGGTTCAGTTCCGATTACTATGCGCCATGTCTTTCCAGTACACCTGCGCCATCTCCCTCCCCCCCACCTCCATTCTAGCTAGCAGCACCAACACGGTCTGGAGTGTGTGTAAATCTCCTCCTTTACTGCTGCGCAGCCGTTTACACCCCAGCAGAGTCTCTTAGTCGGTGCCAAATGTTTCTCACAGACCCCCGCTGACTAGTGGGAATGTAATCAGTGTTTTTTTAGAATTCACACAACTAGAGTGTGACAGTGCATCTGCTATCACCCTACCAAAACATTATGCTCGCTCAGAAAACCACTCAACCTAAACATGTGTCTAAAGACTGTAGAGTGGGCTTATTTCACTAAAATGTTCATGGACCACTCAGTTTGTACCATCCACCACCACAAGTTTAAATCCTAGCACCACCAAGCTGCCCCGTTGGGCCCTTGAGCAAGGCCCTTAAGTTGTAAGTCGCTCTGGATAAGGGCGTCTGCCAAATTGTATAAAAGTAAATGTTGACATTATGTCCCAGAATTTGCCCATTTTTCCTGCTTTTAACACATCAAATTTTGTATTACAGTACTCACTATAAATGTGACATTTCTATGAATTCTCACAATTATTCACCTCGCTCTATTCTTTGGGGTGGCGTCCATTTATCGTGGTAGGTTTTGACACGTTAACTACCGCGATAAACGGTGGACGACTGTAAGATCAGGGATTCTGCGCAGTCTTTTAAAAAAAAAGCTACAAGCAAAATATTTTACAAGATTTAAATTCACTGTTCTGTCTTAAATAATTTTAAACAGGTCTTAATTTTTGCGATGTCTTTGGAACACTACCTCTTATGCCCATTGAAATGCTCCCGCAGCATTTTTGAAATGTTTGCGGTGTTTTAGTTCATTCTTGCACTAGTTCAAATATAATTTGGATAATAAAGCGGATTTAATTTGTCAGCTATGGGGAAGTGCAGGTTTAGCGATACTTAGTTTGAAAAAATCTTTTAAAATCCTAAAGTTTAATGGTTATAACATGTTTTAAAAAGTCTAAAGTTTGACTTTTTGAAACCCACAGAAACCCTGAATATACTAATTTACTGTATGCGACTTTACAGGACAAAGCCAAAATGGAGATTCGCCAGAAACTGAGTGCTCCTCCAGAGCCTGAAGAAGTTCAGAAAATGGTGGTTTATGCCAGGAACGTCATCGAGGAATTTAGAAGAGCCAAGCACTATAAGAATATCCTTCCCATCCATTTTCTCTTTGTAGTAATCTTTTTTTTTTTTTTTTTTTACTGTGAATAACATTTATAACTTGATCTCTTGTGTTCTAACTATCATGTATATTTTGAAAGAACAAATATAGCTCTACTGGCTACTCTGCTATATAGAATCCCGTATTTAATTGCTTTAATAGGGAACAAACTGAATCAATTTTGGCAAAATCGGCGCTCACAAGTCACCTGACGCTCATCAAGACACTAAAGCACACGCAGTCGACTTTTAAAGGTCCTTGACTTCACAGCGCCTCCCAGCGAGCTGCTCGAGATCTGTGAGTTAAGTCTGGAGAAAATGGGATCCCTGTTTGTGGAGACCAACGTGTACATGCTGCACATGATGTACCAGGCTATGGGCGTGTGTCTCTACATGCAGGACTGGGACGGAGCCCTGAAGTACGGCGAGAAAATTGTGCATCCCTACAGGTCTAATGGATTATTTGTATAGATGAGGATTTTTGATCTAAAATAACCATGACGATTTTTTATTTATTTATTTTTAACACCAACACGTTTTCTTCCACTCACAGTGTGCATTATCCTCAGTACTCCCTCAACGTGGCTTCTATGTACCTGAAGCTGGGAAGACTTTACATGGGACTGGAGAAAAAAACGCAAGGGGTGAAGGCTTTACAAAAGGTATCGTGTGTTTTTCGAATTTTTTGAAACATTCGGTCTCTCAACCCACACAGCTTTTCACAACTCCGCATGTTACCGTACAAGTCAAATATTTTAGTTACTTTATTTAAATTCGAGGTCATTCCAAAATAATATAGCGGGAAAAAAAAATCAAAACCAGACTACGGCTGTAGCTATCGATTACTTTAGTAATCGAGTATTCCACTGAATATTCCACTGGATAAGAAATACTTTATTGCTGAAATTGCATACAAGGATATCTGAAAACGAAACCCATTTAGTGGATTTAATTGAAATATTACAACAAAATGGCGATAAATAAAGTCGCAATTAGGCAAACTTTGTTTTTTATGTGCCGAAAATGGGCTTCCATATGAATCTTCTCCCCATTCCGCCATTTTTCATTCAGCACCATCTTTGGTGTTTACCTGTTCAGAGCGCTTCAGAGTTTAGCGGGTGGTGCGTCAGTAATAATGGTCCGTGGGGAAACGCAGTACTTCGTTTGAGGATCGTTTTTTATATTCGAGTTACTCGAGGAAGAGTTTCAGCCCTAAACCAGACAGTTGTTTCCTGTTCTGTTTCTAGGAAGATGCAGCTCTACCTCTGCCATGTTAATCTCTATTATATATGACTCTTAGGACACGCCTCGGTCTCAGTAGTGTTGTGATATTCACAAAGCAGCATTCCTATTGGTTTGTATAGATTGTATTTGCCAATAACCAATTAAGTTTTTTTATATGGGCACTGGATTACAAAATAATAATAATAATCCATTTTAAATAGTACTGAAATTTATTACAAAAATAAAAGCAGTACTGAATTATGAAAAGGTGCTAAATGAAATATGAATGTATTAATTACCTTAGCACCTTTATATTAGCAAATATTGAGGAAAATAAAAAGGCACACATTCAAACCTCTAGAGCCCTGTACTGTATAACGCAACCCGGAAAAACTATCAGTATGGATTTTTGCCTCTAGTTCGACGAATCGTCGACCTCTATTGGTAAACTCCACGGCTACAAAGTTGTGTTGTTATTAAAGTAAATAAAACAAACATTGAAACTTGCGTGCTCGATTTCTATTTCAGGCTATCGACATCATGAACATCGCGTTTGGAAAAGAGCATCATTACGTTGCTGAGATAAAAAAGGAAATGGACGAGTGCGAGTAAACGACACAAATTCGAGAATGACTGTATGGCATGCAACTAATACCTCTGCTTGGGAACCTTTTTCTCTTTTTTTTTTTTTTTTCTTTGACAGATGATTGCTGATTTCGGTCCTTGATATCGAGGTGCTGGTTGTGTTCGTTGTCTGCACTATGAATAAATATGCACTGTTTGTTTGAGCAAGGGCTAATCAATTAAGAATGACATGTAAATTGTCCTGAACAGCGTCTTCGTTAAAGACGCTCCTTTAACCTCTTTGCTGTACAGTTGCGTCGACTATACCGGGGGGGGGCACGACTGTTTGTTCGGACACACCGGATTTGATTCCAGTCATAAGATATATGGATGAATATTTAGCATGATTAAAGACATGCATGCTTGTTTTAAGATGATGTTAGGAGTGTGGTGTGAAAAATTGCCTTCAATTCTTGCCAAAGCCTCTACCCTAGACTTTGTTGTGGAGTATTGTTAATGCTGTTATATGAACTAGATTAGTCAAAAAAAACGTTTTCATTAAACACAATGACAGATAAAAATGGTCATGTAATATAGAGTAGGTATACGGTGGGGTTGAAATGTCTGGGACCAGAATTAGTTTTTTCTTCGGTAAGACAAAAAAAATCAACATAAGTAGGATCGAGAGCCTCGCCTGCTTATACGCGTCCAACAAAGTGACCAACGGAGGTCGTATTTCCTCCAGGCTCCGTAGGAGGGACGGCACATTCAAAGAACAACAATATGTAACCACTCGTGGTGCAACAGAGCACAAAACTTGCATTGCATTTTTTTGAGTCACGGATGATTTTTCGGATCAGCAAACGGAGAAGGAGGAGACAAATATTTGTTTTCTTTAGCTGCACCCCTAGTGTCCACGATTTGTAATAGCAGCATCCAGGAGTCGGTTTGGACATGAGTTTGCGAAAGAGTGTCCCTCTGTCCGACCTACACCAATTTTATCGGATCGAAGTGTAAAGAACAAACCGATCGTAAATGTCCGAAACACAAGGCGACACTAACAATACAGAGTATCCAAAAGTATTGGAACGCCCAATATCCAGCCATTTGAAGATAATGGTTAGAAGTGTTGAATGCTGACTGCATCCCAGGCCACCTCACCCTACATCAGTACCCGACTTTACTAACGTCCTTTACGGCCGAATGTTTTAAACTAGGACGTGCAATTAGATCTATTAACTGTCGAATAAATACTAAGTATTAACGTTAAACTCTTCCCTTTTTGTTCACATTTGTCCAAATACTACAACGTTGTTATTTCCAGGTTTAAAGCTGGTCTCACATTTTTGAATCTCACTGTATAACAGGACACAAGGACGTTTCTCCAAAGACATCTTATTGCTAGTCTCTAACACCAGGGGGCACACTTTTATGTCAGAATGCATAAAAATCTACACTTTTAATGCAACCGATGATCACGGAAGACGAACACCTAGTGATCTTGCACCTGATTTGTCTGAAAAGTCGGGAAAGGTATATTCAGAATATTACCAAATATACACCAAATATTCTCTTTGGGGAAAAAAATTAATGTAGCAGCATTTTATCTTCAGTAGCGTCGATGTCCGTAGGCATGATTTTGGGCATGAATTTGGACGTTTCATCTCCAGGTGCACAACACACACCTGTTCTAAAGATGAGACCAGAAAAGGATTTGTGTATGTTATGTACCCAAATGACTTTGGAATATGACCAAGAAAATGGAAGCATGTATTTGCCATTTATATTTGGAGTAAATAAAATAAAAAAAACCCAAAAGAAAAAAGTTTTTTTTGTTGGAGTGTGACGTGTGTGTAGTCAGGACTCCGGAGGCGTTTTGTGATTGTGATAGCGAAGTAATCATTTTTTTTTAAAGTTTCAGTAAATGTTAATTTATATATTTAATGTTGCAGAGTTTAAATGATCAGTACCATAAATGGCAGTGAAAAATGTTCATTGGCACAGCAGCAAAAGAGAAATTTATATATTTAAATCTATATATTTAATTTATAGAAAAAGACAACCTAATTCTGGGTTATTATTATTATTATTAAACTGGTTCATGCTAATCAGCAGTGATGGAAACAGTTGTGGTGCTTTAATACATATGAAGAATCCACTGAATTTGTAAGTCTTCATAAAAAAAAAAAAGCTTGTTTTCCCAAACAGATTACACACAAAGTGAAATTTATTCTCCAGACAGTATTTTGAGGTGTTCATCTATTGAAAATGTTTTCATAGAAACTCCTCACATCCCCTTTACAACCTACTGGCTAAATATTCAGCAGGAGAATTAAACTCTACAATATCTGTGGCAGGAGAGGGATCATGTTCTCCGCCATCACTATTAATGGAGAGATATACATTGTTTTGTTCTGTATTTATGCATTATAATCTACAGTCACTGATTTGATCAAGTACTTTCAATATTTTTACTATTACAACTTGCTGATGCATGTATAGTGAAGTTGCCACATAGATATCCCTGAATTTACATTTTTCTTACGGGAAAACTCGTATCGATAGACCAGTAAATTGGTTTGCGAGCACGTTTCCGGAACGAATTACGCTCATAAATCGAGTTTCCCATGTATATTGAACAATATGTAGCTAAAATTTGACCTGTTCTTGCCTAAAGAGTAATGCAAGTTGCCAATGTATAGACGCCAGCCATGTATTATGGCAATGGATCAAGATCATTAACTACAGAACAAATTGAACATTTCACCGATTACCAAAGTTCACTTTATTGTTCATAGTCGCATCCATATGAGCAAAATACATGCAAACAGCATTGTGTATTGTATATTCATGTATAGTTGCATGCAGTGATCAATGGTTTATTAAATGGAAGCTTTTTTTGTAGTTGAAATACACAAAAACAATGAATTTGATTTGACATTTCCAGAATTTCCGAGTTTTTAAGCCATCGTAAGTTGTCAAAAAGATTACAGTTCAGATGTTTAATTTAAAATAGTTATATTTGAAATCCTCAAATTTAGGGAAATCATTCTATTTTTGGATTGTACCAGATTGTAATTGTATTACCAATGCATTGGTACTTGTTTAGGTCATTTTTCCCCACAGAATTGTTGCAGTCATGGATTTCCTGACGTAATATACAACTTAGATATTGATCCATCTACTATCATCCAACAGAACATGAAAGAAGCGACGCTTCATGACGCACACTATATAACCAGATTTGTGTGAATACCTGACTTGTTCAGCAATAGTCTAGAATACAGAGCCCTGACCTGAACCCCACTGAACAACCTTTGGGCTGAAGATCCAGACTGAACCACGCATTCATATCCGTTACCAGGGTCTGACTTCTTAAACACCCTTCTGGATAATGGAGTATGAATTGTAGGGGAAAGTCCTTCTAGTGTCAAGCCTTCTGATTGGTTTGGAACAGACACTTCAGCAAGTTTTCATAGAAAGAAGACCGACATTTGACAAGGCCTACAAAGCCAAAATAGCTAAAAGAACAGTTTCTTCTTTAAAAATAAAGCATAGACAATTCACTAATCTCCTGACTACTGTGAAATTGCAGAAAGTCAACCAAGAAATTGTAGCCATCGTCCATGAAGAACAAGCCTGTATATTCAGGAGTACGTGGCCCAGACGTGACCTTCAGAATAGCGCGATCTCTTTCGTTCTCTTCAGTCGCTTTACTCGGCTGAACGTTGAACAGACAGTTTGGATTTTTACAGGAATTCATGTTACACCGATTCTTTCACACATAAAACAAACTGGATTTATAAACCTAGCAGGTCAATTTGTTCAAGAAAAAACATTATTTTATTAAACAGATCCACAAAATCACTGATTAAAAACATTTTTTGTAAAATCAAAACAATGCCCATTTCTTAATCTAAAACGGGGGGGCTTAAATCTGTAAGCTATATATCTAAAATGTATTTAAAAAAAAAAAAAAAAAAATCTTTAACTGCTAAAATGCACCAATAAAAAAGGAAAAAAAAAATTAATAACTCCATATTTTTAACTTCTTGTCCAGTTGCGTAGGAGCTACTTTGGGATACCGGCCACAATGCCGGACTCAATGCCACAGTGGTCCTCACCTCTCAGGATCTTGAAATACCCTGAAACAGTAATAAAAGCAATTTAATTGATCACTTATTTACGGGTTATGTTTCGGTCAATATAGAAGTAGATGAACCATAATAACCCCAAAGTACAGATGGTCCCAGAGTTACGATCCCAGACTTCGTCTTACGATTTTTATATCTTACGGTGACGATAAAGATATAAACATTTTTTTTTAAACTTTCGATGGAGATGCTTTCGGATGACCCCCATCATAACTAGAAAGTCATGACATTTCAGCCCACCCAGGTGTCAAAGAATGGTGATCAGTATGCGGTAATATACTGTAATATATTCGTTAAAAAGGCAACAGTATAAAATATATAATTTGTATAGATTATACAGTATAATACACAGATTGGAAAAGCTGAAATCGAAATATCGTAACCCGGGAACAATCTGTACTTTTGTTTATTGCTTTATTTTTGTTCAGCTAGTTCTGAGTTAATCACTAAATGGCTTAATAGTCATGTCAGGTTTTACTGACAAGCAAATCAAATTTTAAATAAAAAGTAAAATGCAATGCTGCTACATGTACATACATAAACATACACACTTTCATTTCTTATTGTACATTGAATTTTCTCCCTGCAATTATTAATTATATACTTCTATCATTTTCTATTCAATCTTTTTTTTATCTACAACTTTGTTTTATAATTTTTTTTCTTCCAATTCATACCACAAAAAGCATTTCAGCACATTGCACTGTGTGTGGTTCTGCATGTTACAAATAAATGCCAAAGGAATCCTCCTGCAAGTCCCCAAAGAAGGTTAAAGATTTACAGGTGCACATCCAGATACGAGAGAAGGAATATCTGGGTCAGAATGCCTTTAGACACACAAGCAACTATAACAGTCATTCGTATACCAGGGCCAAGACGCAGATCAACTTTAATACCAGAGGGCAAGATATGGGTCATCTTTCATATCAGGGGTTGGGACAAAAGTAATCTTTCTTAGAGCCTGCTTTAAACTTTGAACATGAAATCTCAACCAAGCTTCACAAATCATTGTTTATCCATGTTTTTTACCGTTATCACCCCAATCGGTGTTCCACGAGTTAGCAGCCAGCCAGTAAGGGGTTCCGTTTTCCTCTCCCCAGCCAAGGATCTTAATGGCATGTCCTCCTACTTCAGCACCAGTAATGTGCTTATAGACACCTAGAATTTGGAACAGGACCGAAAGAACACCATAAAGTGGAGGTTCCTACTTTACAAACAAGTGAAATCGAAACTTCTGGGATCGATAAGATTTCACGCCTTACCAGACTTGTACGAGAGGAAGTCCTCGAACACGCTGAAGGCTCCTTCCACAGGGCCGTTCTTGTAGAGTTCTGCCATGATCTGTTTCTCATCAGAAGAAACTTGATAGGCTTCTTTTCCTAGAACCATAAAAAAAAAAAAATTTATATATATATTTTTTTGCTTTGATATTCGCAAAGTAATGTGAAATTCTCAAAGACAACAGCTCATACCGTAGTGCTTGTCCTGAACGTAGGAGATACCGTAGCCGGGTTCACATTTTTGGTCGCAGCTCGGAGTGTCTCCGCCCTCGCCCGTACAAGGAGGCCGAGAGCCGTTTGTGTGGTGCTCACAGGGCTCGATGGTGTACGGTCGGCAACCTGGAAAAAAAAAAACACAAACACAAAACGCCACTAAAACCTGAAGCATGTGGAAAAGTGTTGATGCGATTCATATCTCGATGCATAGCCAACGACATTATACAATCAAGATACATATGGAGCAGCTACAGATGAGATACGAATCGCCCCGTTACAATGCAGTGAGATTCAATTCAATTCAACACAATGCGAGTCAATGGAAAAAATATGACGCTCTGCAATTCGATATGGTACAGATATTGCACTTTTATTGCTTTGGTCAAGCAAATAAATTTACGATCTTTTCTTGTTCTGTCGCCAAGAAGTGCAGCTCTACCTCTGCCATGTCAATCTCTATTCTATGGGACTCTTAGGACTCTTAGGTCTGCGTAGTTTTGTGAAGAGTCATATTCACATAGCAAACAAATACCGGTCACAAATGATTGGTCTCTTCCTAAATAATACAAAGTTTAGGCACATTTACTAATAATTATATATAAATAATTTTTGCCAATGCCAATGCCAACTTTAACCCATTCACACTTTGAATCAGTGCATTACATAGTTAACTTTGAATCTCATCATCCCGAACACGTACCGATATGAGAGTCGTAGAGTCCACCGGTCACAAGACCTTCACTGGTCCAGAATTCCCAGGCAGCAGACGGGTAACCTCCATTACATCTGAAACGGGAATTGAGCAAAAGCCACGATGTTTAGGAAGAGGGTCTCGAGCACCTTTACAGCTCTGCGATACAGTATAATAATCGATAGGTATACAGGAACCAGGTTCCTGTGTATCATCATATCTGAAGTGGATCATATCTTTGGACACAGGACCTCTGAGTGTTTAAAGGTTCTGGCATGGAGAAGCTGGTGTTGGATTTATAATGATCGCAAATGTTGAGCTATTTTATGAGTTGCTCAGTAGCTCCTGGTTCATATGCCATTTTTCCACCATTGACCATTTATTGGCTCTGGCATGGAGGAGTTGGTGTTTAATCGATATGATCTCAGATGTTAAACTAATTTGAGTTCAACTCCAAACTGACTGTATAAAAGTGCCCATGATATTTCTCACTTTCTGGTGTTTTAATGCTTTATGAAATCACACTCTTTGCATCACCCATAGTGCGGCTGGGGTTCCCGTTTGAGTCCGGTTCTATAATTCTTACATTCTGTAAAGCTGCTTGGAAAACTATTTTTGCTGTAAAAAGCGCTATAGAAATAAACTAGATTTAAATTCTGTTTATACAGCAAACACTTTAATCCACTTATTTTAGACCAGATGAGGGTTTTTTTCCAGCAATGTTCTCAATACTGTTACTTTTCTATACATACATGATATCACCTTCAAACTGATATCACCCCAGCTTTCTGTGGTCAGTTCAGCTTTGAAAACAGCTGCGTGTACACGTGCGTTCTTTCATCTCGAGTTTCCGTAAAGTTCCTCAATCACCACGGATTCACGTGCAAAATGAAAAAGATAAGCTGGAGAACATTTTAAACCGTACCTGATACTTTAATCTTTAAAAGATCTACACACGAACCTGTAGAACCATTAACGCAGTCGTTAACATCCCATTGGAGTTCAAAAGAGAGGAAAAAAAAAAAAAAGAACTTTCCAAGTTTTACATTTTGTAATACGATCTTAGAAGCATGGATAGTGAAAGAAATACTGCCATGATCTGAAAGAATGCACAGAAGATATCCGAGACGTATGCAGTAAAATTGTATTATGTAATTCTGTAACAGAACTTTCGGTTCCAAACGGACATGGTATTCCAGTCAACAAATGAGGCTAATTCTGGAGTAGTGTTTCCACACGCATAGTTCCAGCTTTGACCCCAGTTATACTGATAACTGAACAAAATGATTTCAGCCCAAATGCATTAAAAATGCATTATTTTTAATAATATACGATTTGTACGGAGAACTGAACACTGATCGTTTCTGTGGCATTGTGGAAATCTGTATGCTCTCCTTCACCCTGTTTTTATCCTCTAATTTCATCCCTCCATTAGACATTGCAGTAGGTGGCAAACTATTTTTAGATCACATGTACATGCAGTTCTCTAAATAGGAACTCTTTCAAGCCAAGATGGAATTCCCCCTCAACCCAGTGAAAACCAGGTCCACCAGCAATCTGAGAGAAAAATTGAATGCACTAATATTTATTTTATTTTGATTTGTATAGTGTCTACGATAAAGATGAATGAAAGGTTGTTTGTTTGCCTCATTAGGCGACAATATACAAATAAATTGATTGTTCTTGAATACTATGTTAAAAGAATCAGTCACATCAGACAATTAGAGGAAAATGTTGATTGTAGTCAAAGTTCTTGTTTAGCCACAAAGGTCAAACCCCTCCCCCAAAATAAACTGTTTTGATTGGAAACTCCTGATACGATTGCTGTTCGGTTGCCAAAGTGTTCCCAAAAGAAGCAAGTTTGACATCGCTCACTTTGACTACGGTTTCTACTTCCATGGTGCTACGCAAATTCCAGTAAAACGATTCAAGAATACATCAAATTTCATTGTCCGAGCTATATTCCACCCCCTCCACACACACACACACACACACACACACACACCCACACCCACACCCACCTCATGAAGGAAACTCCTATGTCTTCCCAAGCTACAGGACGTACATAATGGGAACCATTGGACACAGCGATAAATCCAGCATGGTACTTTGACCCCTAGTGAAGTTTTGTAGATATACTCTACAGGTTTGCTCACTCACTCACCCCATCCCACATTCAGAGCAGCAGGTCAGCAGGTCCTCAGAGGAGATCTCGACGCTCATTTTTCCGTTACTGTGGATGCAAATTCTGTCCGAAATGGCTTCAGCTGCCCCGAAAGCCTGCGAGTTAGACAATGCATACGCTACAGTCAGTCATGAATAAATCCAAATCTCTAGTACATTTAATAATAGAAAAGCCAAAATATTTTAAGCAAACACTGAGTTCGCCTTTATAAAATAAATAAAACCACCTACCCAGCATGACCCACATGAGCCCTGGTCTCGGATTTCTTTCAAAGTCGGACAGTTGGGCCACTGCTCTCGGGGATCGAAATTCTTTGGAAGCGTGATGTCTCCAGCATACTGAACCCTACATAGACACCAAAAAGGAGCCACATAACCTTTAATAGCATGCATCATTTACTAATTATCCTTTTCAGCATCCATAATCATCTGTAATTGACTCCTACTGCAAACAAATCGGTGTCATTTTGTTTCAGTTGACTCCAGCATTGGATATAGATAGTGGAAGAGGAAGTCTACAGTCCAAAGTATTATGATATCCAGCAAAACTGGAGTATGTGCTTTTTTAGTGTAAATAAAGCCTCATTCACATGGGGGGGGTTGATTCTGGAGACATTTATATTAAAAGAAAATGCGTTTTGTTTTTTAAGTGTACAAAAGGTTCCACTGTACACAAAGCTTTCTAACTTTCATGAACATAAGAAGCAAATTTAACCCCCCAAACAATTTTTTTTTTTTTTTTTTTTAAAGTTCTTTGCATTCTTTGAAAAGAGGAAGCAAGACCTCTAAATCATTTCAATGGTATAGTCCTATGTGACCAAAAAAATTTTTAACCACAGTGCATTTCCTCCTTTAATGAAGTGAACAATTCATCACAAGGGTCGCATAACGAAAAAAAAAACGTTTCCTCTTTCACTTGCATGACATTCTCTTTTACACTCATGAAGATCAGCTGCTTCGAGCTGATCCACAGATTATTCTATACAGCCAGCAGGTTTTTTTTTGCAGAGTTATGCCGACGATGCAAAGACGTTTGGAAACGTCAATGTGACCAAAAAAAAAGGGAAGAAACTCCTAAAATGCATATAAACAAATAAATAAATAAAAACAAACTCACATGACTGGAAGTTTCGGTCCCTTCAGCATTGTTCCACACAACTGCTTCACATAACTGTAATCAACGTTGCCAAAATTATGACCAGCCTACAAAGAAAAAAAATGTTTTCATAAACCTTCTTAAAACATCACATTCTAATATATTATATATATAGCTGTACTACCTATATTTTTAATAAGACAATACATTCACTTACTTTCCATGTACTGTTGACTTTGTTGATGTAGTTGACCATCTCGTGAGAGAGCGCCCGCAGATGTGGACGCGCCCAGGACATGGCCAGGGCCGAGGCAAGGCACAGGAAAATTAGGCACTTCATTCTAAAACAAAAATCCATCTGAAGTTTAGATTTAACTAGGTATAAGATACATAGATTTATTAAAAAATAAAAAATAAATTAAAAAAGGGTGCATCGGATACAAGTTAGCATTTGTATCATGGTGCATCGTTTTTATCTGGGTTTTTTTTTTATAAATAAAACATCTGGTTTTATTTAATCTTTTTTCTGCACTACACAGGCATGTAATTAAAGGTATAACTTGCTGTCAGTCAACGAAAGAAATAAAAGCGAACTATCTGTCGCATTGTGTTGAAATCGTTTCACATCGGTACTTGCTTCATACGCATCTTTAGTGTATCGTATCGTAGGCCATGCATCGAGATGCGAATCACATCGGCCTCAGTTACGGAGATGCACATCCCTAGATTTAATGTGTGAAGATAACAGTTTATGGAATGTACCTAACCAGTAAATGCACTTCAGACATGATTGGGACTTGAGGCTACACAATCAAGGGTTTCACTGAGGTTGCAGTCATGCAGACATGTGCTCTGGGCCTTACTACGATGCCTTAGAACCCAAAGAATAGACAGTAGATAGATAGAACATTTAGGAATAGGAATCATAATGAGTGTATAACAGGACGAAATGACTAAGCAATGATTCGTCAACTACAGTTTTAATTTAATGCTTCCTCAGAATACGAAAGCTGGAAGCTTATCCTTTTGTTATTATAATCGTTCCTGCCGATCACCAAGACCAGGCAGAAGGCATGTTCTGGCAAATGCATTTGGGCTGCAGTCCAGACGAAGACGGTAAGTGTTGAGTCATCATTTCTTTAAACCTTCATGTGACACATTACACAATGGACACCACTTTCACATCCTCAATCGATCAGGGCTGAGAAACATGCAGGTGGAAGAATTCGGGGTGATTTCTAAGATCACAGAACAGATCACAAGCATCTTCCCAGAGAAGCAATGATCCTTCAGTCCAGGTTTATTGTTGGTTTCGCTTTAATCATTGTGTCCTCAAATCAGTCAGCGATCTTATGGGCTGATTAAACCTGGCAACCTTGATCAATGATCTCAATGGCCCCGTGACACTCAATTACAGCTGCATTCAATCAGGTCTTAATTGCTGTGTAAATGCAACACTGATCTTGAATGATATCACGTGACTCCTTTTGCACAACAAAAAGTGCATTTCCATCACAATTAACGTAAAGCATTAGATTGTCAAACTTAATTTTGTGGGGAGTTATCCTGAACCTGGCAACCCCAAGACAACCCCATGACATCAGTAATCTTGCTTTATCAACACAATCTTATAAAAACAGACGTCTAGGGTGGGACACACACACACGAGACAATTTACCACACTTTAGATATGTACTAGATGTTACCCTTTTATACAAGTTTGGAGTTATTTTATGAGTCAGCATTGTACTGCCGCACCCAAATCTACGAACCACGTGACAACCCAGAAACGAAATTAAAAAAATAGTCAAGGGCAAAAGAACAACACGACGTTATTTCCGTTTAAATCCCAAACCCGAGAAAGATATTAAACACTAAAAAGCGTCATAAAAACTTCCTATGACGTGCACAGTGCGAAAACCGACTAATCCTTAAAGATTTTTCGGAATCGGAACCTCTAAACACGTAACAAATTAACATAATCCAGGTGATATTATGACGTAACAAGTGCTCAACCTTTGAAGCGTCTTACCTGGAGGAGATGTTCCGTATGCGGCGTATGACCTGTTTGTGCGACTTTTATAAACACCACATCCCCCCCATATATGTGTGTGTGTGTGTGTGTGTGTGTGTGTGTGTGTTTGCGAAATCATGTGACTAGTCATCTGACAAGACACGTTGGGAAACGAAACAAGTGTGTGTGTGTAGGGGGGTATTTTCCGATTAGATAAAAGCTTACAAATTCTCCATAAAATAAAATAAAAAAAAACACTAAGCATGAAAACGTGTTTTACTTCCATATCCTATATTGTTTGTTTGTTAAATCATTGGTATTTAATTTTGTGCCAAATTCATAAAAATTATAAATGCTCTTGACCATCAGTATGTTGAACTTCACTCACCATTGTGTCAAATTATGTTGAAAAAGAATTGATTTTTAGACATGATGTTTGGTGGCTAAAAAAAAAAGGAAAATAAGAAAGTGGGTGTTACATAGTTTGTTGAAGAGAGTAACTAATACAGTGTTTTCCGGTTCTTCTTAGAACATTAGACATGGCTTTACTTGCTGAACAAAGTCTCATTTTGTGGCATCACAAGCCTGGGTTCTGAACTTTGTCTCGTTCTTTTGCATGCCATTTTATCTTCTTGAGGCGGAGGAACGCCCTGGAGAGAAGGGGAATGAAAGTCAGTAGGAGTAAGACAGAGTACATGTGTGTGAATGAGAGGGAGGGCAGTGGAGTGGTGTGGTTGCAGGGAGAAGAAGTGGAGAAGGTGGACGAGTTCAGGTACCTGGGGTCAACAGTGCAAAGTGATGGAGAGTGTGTTAGAGAAGTGAAGAAAAGAGTGCAGGCAGGGTGGAGTGGGTGGAGAAGAGTGATAGCAGGAGTGATTTGTGATTGAAGAGTATCTGTGAGTGTGAAAGGGAAAGTTTATAGGACTGTGGTGAGACCTGAGATGTTGTATAGTTTAGAGACTGTGGCATTGAGTAAAAGACAGGAGGTGGAGCTGTGAAGCAGAGATGAAGATGTTGAGGTTTTCGTTGGGAGTGACAAAGATGGACAGGATAAGAAATGAGTTTATTAGAGGGACAGCGCATGTAGGATGTTTTGGAGACATGGTGAGGGAGGTGTGATTGAGATGGTATTGATATTGTATTGGTATGGAGATATTGGTAGAAGAATGCTGAGGATGGAGACACCAGGAAGGAGGAAGAGGAAGGCCAAGGAGGAGGTTTATGGATGTGGTGAGGGAAGAGATTTAGGTAGTTGGTGTGACAGAGGCAGATGTAGAGGACAAGGGGGGAGTGGAGACGGATGATCCGCTGTGGCGCCCCCTAATGGGAGAAGCCGAAAGAAGAAGAAGAAGAAGACTAAATTCTTTGACAAAACTCTGCATGCAACACTATAATAATTGTGAAATCTATGGGTGGTATATATGACACATTGTTCACATTTCTTGCACATGTTAAATAAAGTAGTAATAATATACAGTTGACTGGTTTGTGTGTTAAAACTTAAGGTGTGATAAAAAGAGACTATCGAGGAGACTATCCAAGGCACCTGAACTGGACAAAAATTAAACAATGCCCACACTTTTTGGTCCAACCTACAGTCGTTGTATCTTGTATCGTGTGAAAGTTAACCAACGTATCTGCATTTTCTGATGTATAGTGCAGCTGGTTGGATAATGATAATTAGACATGAATGAGTAGGTGTTCAGGTGAGCACAGGTTGTGTAGGTTTTAAAACACACATAAAGACAAAGAAAAAGAAGAAGAACAGGACTGGAATGTTGCGAAAAACTTTTTAAAAAAGGGAGGGGGGTTCCAATGAGGAAACGTGTTGGTTTTTCTGTAAATAGGAATGACTTGCAAATGCAAATGCTGTGGTGTATGAACATGTGTATTGAGCAGGAAAGAAGGAGGGAAAAAACTGCTCAAAATCTCATTTATGCGTCCATTCGGAATGTTTTAAAGCAAACAAATGAGGTACACAAAGGATGAATATGTGTGGCTTGATAAGTTGAAACTTCTGCTTCTACTACTTATCATGCTGTGATGATTGTAAGTGCTGAGAGTTAAAATATTTTGAGCCCAAATGCAAATTTACACTATATAAACAAAAGTATTGGACATCTGACTTCTCCAGGCATATATGATTCTTCCCCAAAACTGTTACCACACAATTGTATAGGGTGTGTTTGTATGTGCTGGCATTATGTTTACCCTTTACTTGGACTAAGAAACCAAAACCGTATCCAGCATGGCCATGTGCACAAATTGAGCTCCATGAACATTTAAATGGGTTGGAGTGGAAACTCTTGAGTGGCCTGCTATAGAGCTTTGACCTCAAACCTACGGAATATCTTAGTAATGAATTGGAACACTGACTGCACCCCAGACCTCCTCACATCACTTCATCAGTACTTGACTTTACTAATGCTCTTATGGCTGAATGAGCACAAACTTCTACAAGCACACTCCAAAATCCAGTGGAACATCTTCTTAGAAGAGTGGAGGTTATAATAAGAGCAAATGGGGACTGAATGTAGAATGTGATGTCCAAAAAGCACGTAATAATCTTGTGCTCAGGCGTTCACAAAGTTTTGTCCTTGTAATGTATTTGACACAAATGTAAAACATGATGTTTACTTGAGAAGTTTAAATTTATAGCAGTAACTCTGGGGAATGAATTTCTTTCTTCACATTGTGCTTTCAATGCTAAAGCTAAAGGGCATGAAGTTGCCAAATGCTGCTAAAATATTTTGTTCAATAATCCTTTGTATAATTTTATGTACAATTTTAGGTGTAATAGTGGAACAGGTCTGGTTCGTGTAAAACGTCATGATCATGTACTTTGTCACTCTACACATCTAAGCTTCAAGATGGATGACATGTGCAGTCTTCATGTCACAAAGAAAACATGCATTTCCACTGGATTAGAAAGTCTAGAGCGCACGTCTCCGTCCGAGTCCGCTCGGAATGCTGGGAAAATTCTAATCTGACTCCGAACTTGCTTATATTTTCAAGTACAAGCCCATTCATAACAGGAATGCAAAACACATTCAGGACAGGGTTGATGAATATCAGCATAAGAGAAGAGATCTTTCACTGGCATCACAGGTCAAGTGTATTTAGAGCAGCATAAAACTGCTTAGCGTAATGAGCGAAAAACAGAAACCTGTACAGAAATCATATGAGTTCGTTTACTGATCTTCATGCGTCCGTTGATTGACTCATAGAGTGTAATTGAGAAATCATATTTTTTTTAATGAAGATACGCCCCAAAAAACCCTACACACATGCAGACAGCTGTTAGCACGAGTATAAGTGTGGTAAAAAAAAAAAAAAAAGAAATGAAAATTGTTTTACAGCAGAAAGGCAGAAGTGAAAGCTTATTGCAAAAATGTTGAATATAATTATAAAATTATGATAATACAAATAAAAATGAATAATAACTATAATTAATAATCATTAATAATTAATAATTATGACTAACAATTATTATTAATTATTATTATTATTATTATTATTAATTAGTAATTATTATTTTTATTACTATAATTTTATAATCATAAAAAGGAGCTGCAAAGGAGCTGCAGCAGAGGATGGACCACCCTCCTGGTGGGTCCATCCTCAGCATTCTTCTACTGATATACACCATGTTCATCCTCTGGACATGAACCATCTCAATCGTGCCTCTCTCATCTTGTCACCAAAATGTCCTACCTGTACAGTCCATGTAAAAACTCATTTCTAATCCTGTCCAGAGGATGAACATGGTGCAGTAGAAGAATGCTGAGGATGGACCCACCAGAAGGGAGGAAAAGAGGGAGGGGGGGTATGGATGATCTGCTGTAGCGACCCTTAATGGGACGTAAGAGCATTAAGTTAGCATGAGGTTCAAGTCAAGTTTATTTCTATAGCGCTTTTCACACCAGACATTGTCTCAAAGCAGCTTTACAGAATTTAACAGTTAAGGTGAATGATGTGTATTTATCCCTGATGAGCAGCCATGCTGACTGTGAAACTCCCTTAGATGATATGAGGAAGAAATCTTGAGAGGAACCAGACTCAAAAGGGGAACCCATCCTCATTTGGGTGACATCAAGACTGTGATTATAGTCTTTAAACAGTACAGAACACTGGAGAGTGAGAACTAACATGAGCACTGGAGTGTAAGATTATGAGTAATGATCTTTCTACAGTCTTTTACAGTCATTTGAGGTTATGAAACCAGGAGCTACTGAGCAACTCATAAAATAGCTCAACATTGGCGATCATCACAGATCCAACACCAGCTTCTCCATGCCAGAGCCTTTAAACACTCAAGAGGTCCGATGTCCAAACTCCACACGAAGTGGAATCCATTTGCGCTGGTACGTCTCTAGATGGTCCGGGATGTTTGTGGGGTTGGCATCTACTTCTTTAAATGTTCACTTAGTATAAGTGCAGTAGTTTATCAATGGATTTACTGTTGTCCAATATATTTTGTCACCAATTGGCTATGCATCATGAGACCTTCATGCAGTTAAATGGCAGTTCACTTTCACTAAGATGCTTCCTGGGCATGAGTAACATCTAAAAGCAACTTTTGCACCTGCTAGGTTCCTTTTTAAGTTGTTGCAGTAGGTGGTTAGAAACCAAAACGCCAAGCAGGCAGCACACAAAATGTGGCAATCAGTCAAGAAATGACCCCTGCTGACTGGAAAATGGCTCATCAGCAAGCTGATGCGTGTCTTCCGAAGTGTTTTGCTTGAACATCCTGACTTCAAAAATCCTTTCAATCTGTTTACAAATGCTTCTCTAGATTTAAATTGTTCTGTCTGTGGTCTCAAGGTAGATTTATAACCTGAGTACAAATCATTATGGCATAATTCTGTTTTATTTGACTATAGAATTAAAATATTGATCACTTTCCACTTTCAATGTGGCTTTTTAATGTTGGATTAGTGATGTAGCACCAAGATGTCTACTATTGGTGATGTAGTGCTCTTAAATGTGGATGTACCTGATGGCTCCTTCACCAGGTCTGTGATTCTGTGCATTTGATAGGTCCAAAATTCCATACAGGTGCTTTTTCTACTCTCAGCTTTTTCTGCCCGTTTGTGAGTTGCTTGGATATTCCTGCGTATCACAACAGCCACAAGTGTATCCCCAAATTCATTCCTAGTTCTGGCAATTGGCTACTCAGAAGCTTCTTAGGAGTCGTTATACAAAATTCTAAAGTCTTTCATTTAGATTCAAGAGCCAGTCAACAATCGGTGAATGAAAATTTGAGCCATTGAAAGGATGTCATGAATTCAGATGAATTTATATTAAACCTTTTTAAGGTTTAAGGTTTTAAAATTAGCTTTAAAGTAAATGGAGTAGTTAGCATAGTTGGTTTGCAAAAGAACTGTATGATCGAATCATGAAATATATATATTTTGAACACACACAAATATGTATATATACTGTTATACTTTATACACAAAGCCTTTTGTCACCTCAGCAATGTGAAAATACTTTATCGCCAAAATGAAAAAAGAATATTATGTCACTACATACTGTACTGCAAAGTAATTGGCTCATGCTTTCTTTACAAGAACTGGACAGTTAGATCGTATTCACCCTTGTGTTAGTCACAGTGCCTTGACACCCTTGTAAAATTTGGCATAGATAATAAAATGTTACTAATTACCTATGAATGAGTGACCTTTTGGTCTAATTTCATCAAATGGCACAGGCTCTTTATTAGTACCTAGAACTGATTGTCTGACTCTGTAGATAAGTAATGACTCAATCACACTATCTGCTCCTTTGAAAATTGACCAAGAAAAGAATGGGTTCCCTTTTTTATTCTCCCTTTTTTCAGGGTGTATTTTCCCACCTTTCTTGCCTCTGCCTGCTTATTAGGGACATTAGTAATGTTACTGCAACTACTGCTATGTAGATAACACTTAACTATTATACTATTCTTATCCTATTCTATTCTTTTGTTCCCATTTTCCCTATTTTCGTACCTTATGTAAGATTCTGCTTATTCTCCTGATGTCCACACCTTCCTTTTTTTTTCTTATACTATTAGTATTACATGGCACCAGAGGTGGGAAGTAACGGAGTACAAATACTTCGTTACTGTACTTAAGTAGATTTTTTTGGTATCAGTACTTTACTCCACTATTTATTTTTCAGACAACTTTTTACTTTTACTCATTACATTTTTACACAAATATCTGTACTTTTTACTTCTTACATTTTCAAAACCGGCTCATTACTTTAGTTTTAATCCATTGATTTGGTGAAATATTTTTTTATTTTCACTGTGCGCCGATTTCAGCCGAACAACTGATTTCTTGTTACTGCGTGTCTTTTTCAATCCACTGGTGTATAAAGTCCTGACTCTTACTCACCACAGATGTAGACTAGTTTACGGAGCTAAGAATCAGCAGGCAGAAGGCAGTAAGAAGTTTAGGGTTAATGTGGATGAGACAGAGGGAGTCAGTGATGTAAACATGACTGAGAACAGACACATTCCTGATCATCATCATCTTTTCTCTGCTTGTGTTCTATATGTGGATCTTCAGCCTGGATACATTCATTAGGTAACAACATTTTTAATTCGTTTTGTATTAATATATATATATTGTATTAATATATATATATATATATATATATATATATATATATATATGTATGTATGTATGTATGTATGTATGTATGTATGTATGTATGTATGTATAAATATGTATATTTGGCTGTCAAAATTAAAATGATTGTAAACGGCACTAAATTTTATTAACGCTATCAATAAAATACGTTTATCCACGACGTCCTTTCTTAGATATTAAATAAATAAATAAACTCCAGATAAAAATATTTTTAATCAGTAAACTTTTGTTTTATTTCTGCGCCAAGTCTCAAATCAAACACCAAATCCGCCATGTTTTACACAATTAACCCTCTGGGTGGCGTTTTGTGGGTTTTTCCCTCATAATGGCGACACAAACTTAAATTACTGTCTTTATTGATCGTACAGATAAAAACAATACATCATTCAAATCTGTAAAATGTCTATAATTTTCTATATATAAGCTTCCTGACTTGACTTGAAGAGGTGCAGTTTCTCCGGTATCACCTCATTAACTGTCCGTGTGGAAACATAGCAAAGGCTCTTAATGATGTCCACACGTCTCTGCACTGATATAGCCTTTATATTTAATCACTGTACATATGCTCACATACATATCACATGCTGTAAATATGATACATGTTTAACACCTCCAAGCTGCCAGTTTTGGGCACCTGAGCAAGCACTTAACTCACTACTGCTCATTTAGTAAATGAGATCATTAAGAGTCGCCGATAAACGCCCAACAGGAAGTGGCTATATCTCGCTTTCTTTGTCTCTCTATTTTCTCTATCTAATTGTCTCTGTGTCTCTTTTAGTAAATGTCTCTGTCTCACTGTATATGTCTCTCTCTTGCTGTCTCTCTATTTGTTTCTCACTCTTTCTAAAGCTGTGTCTGTGCCTCTTTGTCTTTGTCTCTGTCTTTCCTGCTTATTTACATGTCTAACAAAGTTTTGAGTTTTGAAAGTAATGCCATAAGCAATCTATGATGAAAGACTTTCCTGGTTCGATTCTTACCTCTAGTTTCATATTGAACATTATAAGAAGTTTTTAAAAAGAGAACAATTAAAGGTCATTAAAATTGGTTGCTGGTAAATCATGGTATATCAGTGGTGCAGGTGTTGGAGATGTGGTTCTTGTACCTGAGTCACTTCTCATAGACTTCGAGTAACTGAGAGAATGTACAGGAAGGAGAAGTTCTGACCCTCTACCATCATGATCTAAGAGAAAACAGTGGTCTCTTAACTATAGAAAAACCAAGAGTCCAATAAGCAAAGCCTTGTTTGCCACCCCTGTGGTAGTGTAGTGGTTAGTAATGTGGCCTCTGCTATATGACTCACCCGGTTCAGTTCCTACCCCTTAGCTATCCTTTAAATTGTTTAAAAAGTTTTATAAAAGAACCAAAACAGGTCCTAAAAATCAGATTCTTGCAGGAGATCCTGTGGCTCAATTGGAAGAGCTTTGCCTCTGGGTTGAGAGGTTGCTGGTTCAAACCCCAGCCAGGGCTCAAAGTTAAGAGTGCGGAAGGTTCCGGTGTCCGTAGTGAGGAAGGTGTCAGAAATGGCTGCGTGGAAGGTCAGATGTGGACAGTTCAGAGGGCGTATCCTGAACCAGGGGGCAATAATCAGGCGTCTGCCCCCCTGGTGTCTGAGAAGCTGAAAACAGGGGGTTATGAAGCAAAATCATCCAAAAAAGTTTCAACAGAGAAGAGAAAATATATATTTACTAACCTCGCCCTGCCAAAAATGCAACACTAGTCCACTCACTTTATTTTCTGAGGCTGTAATCCAGACTTCGCTCACAGACACCCACTCCATTGCTCACCACACATTAAATTCCACACAACTTACCCAGCATGAGACAAGCCAGATTTGAACCAGCAACCTCTGAGCTCAGAGGCAAGGCTTTTACCACAAAGCCATCAAGTCCCACAACTCACATTCTTTTTTGGGGTTTATCCTTTGTTTCATGCTTCAAATCAAGAAATTCAGACAAAGAAAGAAACACAGAAAGCAGGATTCAAACCCTGAACCCCACCAACAGCAAAACACCAGTCTTAACCCACTGAACCATCAGGAAAGACAGGCTGTGCCAATTGTTATAGCAGGTCTATCTTTTCTTTCAAACCATCAACGCAAGAATATAATGCTAAAGACAGACTTAAGAAGCAAACCCAGTTCATGACTAGCAGGAACAATGCAGGATTTGAACCCTGATTCACGCCATTAGCGAGGGACCGGCATTAACCAACTGAACCATCAGGAAGCTTGTTTAGAGCAGGTCTATCTTTCTTTTTAACCCATCAAAACAAGAATATGAAGATGTAGGAATCAGGAATTTAACCTACCTCATGACTAGCAGACAGAAAGCCAGGATTGAACCTTGACCACCAACATTAGCAAAGTACCAGCCTTAACCCACTAAGCCATCAGGAAAAAACGGGAGGGGAAGCTCGATTAGAGCAGGTCTATCTTTCCTTTCAAACCATCAACACAAACATTTAACGCTAAAGAAAGCTGTAGGAAGCGAATACAGATATAAGTAGCACAAGTTGAACCACCATTGTAAATAGCAGGAAAATATCAGGATTCGAACCAAGATCCCCACCACCAGCAAGACACCAACGGTAACCCATTGAACCAGCGGTGAGGACAGGCTCGGAAGCTTGTTTAGAGCAGGTCTATCTTTCTTTTCAACCCATTAAAAACTAAAAATTAAATATCGCTAAAGAAAAAAGTCGGAAGTGAATTCTGACTGGCAGGCAGAAATCAGGATTCGAACCCTGAACCCCACCAAAAGCACGACACCTGATTTAACCCACTGGACCATCAGAGAAGACAGACCAGAAAGTTTGTTTAGAGCAGGTCTATCTACCTTTAAACCATCAACACAAGACTATAAAGCTAAAGAAAGATTTATGAAGCAGGAACATAACCGACATCGCAACTAGCAGGATTCAAACCCTGATCCATACCATCAGCGAGACACCAGCCTTAATCCGATGAACCATGGAAGAGATCAGACTTGGAAGCATGTTTAGATGAGGTACAAGACTTAAACCACTGAGCGACCGCTGCTGAAAAGCATGTGTGCTTTTTGGAGGGTTCATACTTTGTTTCATGCCAGCGCAGTAAGAAAGAAGGCATGTAGGACTGGCTTTGAAACCTTATCACCAGCGTGGACTATATTAAGGACAATGTTCAGGCACAAGCCTTAACCCACTGAGCTACCACAGAAGTACTTTTTTTTTTTTGGTGGGGTTATCTTTCATTAAAGACCAGGAAATCAAGAAATTAACCAAAAAGAATTGAAATGTTTTCAGAGTGGACAAGGTCCAGAAGTTTTATTTACCAACCACAGCAACCAGCTCGACCAGGAATCAAACTCTCAAACTCATCCTCGTGGGGACCCTGACATTAACCCACTAGGCTATCACATCCATCCCTCTATCTATCTATCTATCTATCTATCTATCTAATATGATGTAAGGTCCAGTTAACAGCTAAAACAGGTAGCAGTAATAACTACTTTTTACTTAAGTACATGTCTGAGCCAAAACTTCTTTACTTTCACTTGAGTAAAAAAGTATAATCAGTACTTCAACTTTTACCCGAGTATTTTAAAACATGAGGATCTGTACTTCTACTTAATTAAAGGATGTGTGTAATTTTGTCACCTCTGCATGGCACAGGGGGCAATTATGTCACATGTAAATATATACAGTATATTAAACTTAAGTAGAATTACAACAAACTTCAGCATGAACGTATATTCAAGAGATAATAAATCAGTTTGAAATACATTCATCCACATTTACTCAGCACTAACAATAACACACCAAAAGAAGTTATTGATAAAAAATAAATAAAAAGGTTCTAAACAATATATGGATAATTTCACCACTGGACTAGTCTTGACTTTTATTACATGTAATACCAGTACAGCATCCGCAGTGCATGGATTGGATATGGTTTTAAATAATATGTTGAATTTTTTATACCTTAATGATTGGTATAAGGCCACACCGGTTGTCATAGTGACAACACCATACTATCTTCCGCATCTTTCCGATCGCCATATTTCTGGTAACATTAGTGATATATTGTGAATTCTTGCAGTGTAGATAATTGAATGTGGTGTGCTCATGATGATGAAACTTTGAGTCACAGACCTTTATATTTCTCCTTTATTTTTTTATCCTCTTTTTACAATACCAAGCCTCTGATGGCTTTGACCTTTTCTTGATCACTTAATCTAGGTCAGCGGGGACATTCCCAGCCCTCTACATCTCTATCTCTCTTTCTAACAGCACCACTTTCACCAGGGATACAAGATTATCTTGTGTTTCTTCTGGGTGGGTGAGTCAGGGATGGAAAAGGAGCATCGGGCCAATCATTGGTTTCTACCAGGTGGTGCCACACTGATTAGATCAGTTTTAATTGAGGAGCTTTCCCTTTTTTGTTCTTTTATTTAGTCTGTGTCTATCAGTCACTTTTGGACATGTCTGGATTTCAGTCTTAATGGAAAAGGAAATGGCTATTGGATAAGATCTGTGTCTGTCAAGCCAATTGGAGGAGGTGTAACATCTGTTTCTAAGTTCTCTTGATGCTTCCATGGTTTCTATCTATCACTTTTTTGGAGCAAGCATGGCGTTTATGTGTAGTTTAGGTGAGTCAGCTCAAGCCAAGTTTCCTTGGACCGGTAGGCAGGACCAATTAATTAGGGTCTTAGAAAGATTTTCGATTTGGTGTTTGGATATTGAGACCTCCCTATATAATCCCTTCATCTCACCATGTGTATCGTCCTCCTGTCTTTATTTTCTCTTTGTAGTTTCCCTGTTACTGTTTTTTTTTTTTTAGCTTTTTTACCAATTTAATGTTATTTTCATAACTTTAATATGTAACACATCATATCGGTCATAACTTGGTAGTTTATTCTCAATTTCTTCCAACTCGCAGCTGAAACCTTTATCAGTCCTATTGGAGGAATCATAGATTCAGAGTTGTGGCTTCAACAAATATTTATATCCAAACCACAGGTGGCAAAAGTACACACATCCTTTACTTAAGTAGAAGTACAGATCCTCATGTTTTAAAATACTCAAGTAAAAGTTGAAGTACTGATTATACTTTTTTACTCAAGTGAAAGTAAAGAAGTTTTGGCTCAGACATGTACTTAAGTAAAAAGTAGTTATTACTTCCACCTGTTTTAGCTGTTAACTGGACCTCACATCATATTAGATAGATAGATAGATAGATAGATGCATCCCAGTCTGATCTCTTCCATGATTCATCGGATTAAGGCTGGTGACTCGCTGATGGTAAGGATCAGGGTTTGAATCCTGCTAGTTGCGATGTCGGTTATGTTCCTGCTCCCTAAATCTTTCCTTAGCTTTATATTCTTGTGTTGATGGTTTATAGGTAGATAGACCTGCTCTAAACAAACTTCCTGGCCTGTCTTCTCTGATGGTCCAGTGGGCTAACTCAAGTGTCGTGCTTTTGGTGGGGTTCAGGGTTCAAATCCTGCGTTCTGCCTGCCAGTCACGATCAGGATTCACTTCCTACATTTTTCTTTAGCGATATATTTTGGTTTTTAATGGGTTGAAAAGAAAGATACACCTGCTCTAAACAATCCCTCTAGCCTGTCCTCACCGATGGTTCAATGGGTTAAACATTGATGTCTTGCTGTTGGTGGGGATCTTGGTTCGAATCCTGCTATTTTCCTGCTATTTACAATCTGGGTTCAACTTGTGCTACTTACATCTGTATTCGCTTCCTACATCTTTCTTTAGTGTTAAATTCTTGTGTTGATGGTTTGAAAAGAAAGATAGACCTGCTCTAATCAAGCTTCCCCTCCTGTTTTTTCCTGATGGCTTAGTGGGTTAAGGCTGGTACTTTGCTAATGTTGGTGGTCAGGGTTCAAACCTGGCTTTCTGTCTGGTAGTCATGTGGTAGGTTAAATTCCTGATTCCACATCTTCATATTCTTGTTTTGATGGGTTAAAAAGAAAGATAGACCTGCTCTAAACAAGCCTCCCAGCTTGTCCTTCCTAATGGTTCAGTGGGTTAATGCCGGTGCCTCGCTAATGGCGTGAATCAGGGTTCAAATCCTGCATTATCCTGCATTGCTTCCTAAGTCTGTCTTTAGCATTATAGTCTTGTGTTGATGGTTTGAAAGAAAAGATAGACCTGCTCTAACAATTGGCACAGCCTGTCCTTCCTGATGGTTCAGTGGGTTAAGACTGGTATTTTGCTGTTGGTGGGGTTCAGGGTTCGAATCCTGCTTTCTGTGTTTCTTTCTGGTCTGAATTTCTTGCTTTGAAGCATGAAACGAAGGATAAACCCTCAAAAAAAGAAGGTGAGTTGTGGGACTTGATGGCTTTGTGGTAAAAGCCTTGCCTCTGAGCTCAGAGGTTGCTGGTTCAAATCTGGCTTGTCCCCACACTGGGTAAGTTGTGTGGAAATTAGTGTGTGGTGAGCAATGAAGTGGATGGCTGTGAAGATATGCTGGTTTACAGCCTCAGAAGAAAAGTGTGGATGATAGTTTTGCATTTAGGGTTGAGAGAAGAAATTTTTTTTTAATTAAATAAATTTCTGCCAGGAGCCTATGTTGAAACTTTTTTGGATGTTTTTGCTTCATAACCCTCTGTTTTCAGCTTCTCAGCTGCCAGGGGGGCAGATGCCTGAATATTGCCCCCCTGGTTCAGGATATGCCCTCTGAAACCGTCCACACGACCTTCCACGCAGCCATTTCTGACACCTTCCTCACTACGGTCACCGGAGCCACTTTTAACTTTGAGCCCTGGCTGGGGTTTGAACCAGCAACCTCTCAAACCAGAGGCAAAGCTCTTCCAATTGAGCCACAGGATCTCCTGCAAGAACCTGATTTTTAGGACCTTTTTTGGTTCTTTTATAAAACTTTTTAAACAATTTAAAGGATAGCTAAGGGGTAGGAATTGAACCGGGTGAGTCAGATAGCAGAGGACGCATTACTAACCACTACACTACCACAGGGATAGCAGACAAGGCTTTGCTTATTGGACTCTTGGTTTTTCTATAGTTAAGAGACCACTGTTTTCTCTTAGATCATGATGGTAGAGGGTCAAAACTTCTCCTTCCTGTACATTCTCTCAGTTACTCAAAGTCTATGAGAAGTAACTCAGGTACAAGAACTACATCTCCAACATTGGACTTTATACACCAGTGGATTGAAAAAGACACGCAATGACAGGAAATCGGTTTTTCGGCTGAAATCGGCGCACAGTGAAAATAAAAAAAATATTTCACCAAATCAATGGATTAAAACTAAAGTCGGTTTTGAAAATGTAAGAAGTAAAAAGTACAGATATTTGTGTAAAATGTAATGAGTAAAAGTAAAAAGTTGTCTGAAAAATAAATAGTGGAGTAAAGTACTGATACTAAAAAAATCTACTTAAGTACAGTAACAAAGTATTTGTACTCCGTTACTTCCCACCTCTGATCCAAACATAATATTTATAGATAAATGGCACTATTCAGGTTTGTTTTGCAAATAAATTGAATGGATCATAATATGTGTCTTCACTACGCTTTACTCCAGGTTCCCATTGATTCTCAGGAATGATCTGAATATAATTTAGATCAAACAAGCGTTTTAAACATATATCATGAACTTCATGATTTGAATTTCACAGCAGTGCAGCCACAAGATGGTAGCAAAGATTCACAGACGTCACGGCCGCCATGCTGAAACATGCATCTATTAAAGTTAAGGAAAATACCAATAAATGATGTAGTCCAGAGAGAACTAGGGTTTCAGAATGAAACATCAAAGTGGATAGAAAAATATATACAAGATAAAGATGATCCATCAGACACAATGCAAATGATGCTCAAGCTGCTAGGATATCCATCTTCATAGAATATCCATCTTCATTTTTACAGATGGTAATTCTTTCTACGGTTACCCCCTCAGCCCAGCTAAACCCCCCCCCTTCAAAAACTAAAGTTCACACTTTACACTGGTAAACTAATCTAAAGGGTATTGCAAGTGTTCTAAACCTAAATGAGTGCAGAAAAACAATGAAAGAACAAGAATATTATTTGAGAAGCGAATACTTTTATTGTGCTGTAGCGAATTCGTTTAGTGGCAGTGTGTAGCTGGAAAAAAAAAAGCAGCAGGGGTTGAACGAACATTTTGTCATCGTCGACCACAACAAACCAAATAATTGAGATAAGCTAGTGTGCACTCTATAGTTCAAACATTTGGGCTGAATATATACATGTCATGGATGGATTTTGTATCCATACAACGGCTTTTGTTCAAAACTAAATCATTTGTCTGGAATTTACAAATGTGTTATTTTAAAAAGCAATTTTTCTCTTCTATTAAACCAACTAGATTTTTTTTTAAAACATAATTTCATTAACTTCAGTATCTTCGGTGTGAATCCTTATATAAGAAATAGTTATCAATAACATCTAGGACAGAGGATTGCACCACATTGCATTGCCAAAAACAGCATTTACAAAAAATTTCTTTAATACACTCTTTTGATCTCCTCTCATCTCACCTGTTTGTTTTTATTCGGTTTTTGGATATCAGTGGATTTCCAGATGACCAGAATGGGTAAAAATATCTGAAAATCTAGCCATCTAATACTAATGTTTAAATTATTATATATGATTATATTACAGCCTTAATCATTAATTTTCCAATTATCATAATTCCATCTGCCACTTTTCTAACATAGTCTTTACGGTGGTGAAAAGGTACAAGATTTTTTTTGCCTTTCATGAACAAAACAATACCTTTGAGTTCATACATATATATATATATATATATATATATATATATATATATATATATATATATATATATATATATATATATGGACAAAGGTTTGTGAACACCTCATGTTTTATTTTAACATCCTATTCCACATTGGGTCTTCTGAGAAGATGTTCCACTAGATCTTCTAGAGATTTGCACACATACAGCCACAAGGGCATTAGGTGTGGTGCGCATTCCAATTCATCCCCAAGGGATTCAGCAAGGTTGAGGTTAGAGCTCTATAGCAGTCGATCTTCCATTCTAACTTATATAAAACATATCTTCATGGAGCTGGCTTTGTACACAGGTTTAATTATAATGCTGGAAGTTGGAAGTTTGAGTCTTCTAGTTCAAGCGAAGGGAGAATTTCATGCTACTGCATCCAAAGACGTCTGATATAATTGTGTGTCTCCAACTTTGTGGTAACAGTTTGGAAAAGAACCACATATGGCTAGAAAACTCAGGTGTCCCAATACCTTTGTCGCGATATATAATATGTAATACTATATAATAAAGAATCTCAATGTAAATATGGATGTGTATTTTGTTCTATTCTGAAATAAATGATATTTGATATATCTTTAATCTTGACTTTTTGAAAACAATTAAAAATATATATCTGGATTGTTCAGATGGATTGACTGGAAGTGTGTATTATCAGCACAAAAATGTATTTTTTTTAATCGATGGTTGGTTTTATATCTTGTATTCCAACAGCTTTTATTCACCACTTTTTTTTAAGACTATAATAAAATGGTATGGACTCCTTTGGATTATGTTGTACTAAGATGCTTCTTTCTGTCATTTCAATCGTTTGTCTAAATGTCTTTGTTGCCAAATTTTTACAAATTCTGCGTTTTAATACCCAAATCCAAGTCTGCCTTTTATAACTACTATTCAGATGTGGTAATGGATCACTAATAATATATATTTTTTTTAAATACAACACTTTTAAAATTGTTAGGGCTAATATGGAGGGCTGTTTTTATTTAGACAAAGCAAAACAAGCAATTGTGATTATTGTGTGCAACCATAATATATTATCTACATAAAATCTACTCATAGAACCGAGAAATTCATATTTTTTCCCAAATACCGGAATTCCTGTACTACACCCATTCAACAAACAATAGTGACAGTTGTTTTTTTACTCACAAAACACCAAGAACAAGTGTCTGATGTTCCAACTGTTATATCGTGGTGTAGTTCTTCCTGTAATTGGTCAGTTGTATTTTCTCAGGTATGATGATGTGTACCGAATGCTCTGTGTCACTGGTTCTTAGGAGGAAGTCTCTCTGTTTGCGCATCAGCTTGGTGTACTTGGTGTTCGCCATCCACGTCTCGCAGCGATTGAAATAGATGATGCTCGTGGTCCCCAAGACCACCAGGCAGGTGAGCAGCCCCAAAATAGCAAAGCAGATGACTTGGCTGCGTGTGACCAGCAGAGAAGACGCATGCACAGAATCTTTCATGGTGAACTTTAGGACCTTGTGCTCAGGGTGTCTCAAGAGTCTGTTGAAAGGATGAGCAATCTGTGAGGAATGGCTTATGTTCAGTGGTTTAGACTTGGTTTTCGTTCGGATGTGGACGTCACACAGAGGCCCTGTTAACCACCACGGGCAGATACATCGGGTTCCTCCGCTGGTATCGGGTAAGCAGGTAGCACCGTTGCTACAGGTGGTGTTAGAGCACAAAGCCAGGCTGATGTTACAGATGGGTCCAGAGAACGCAGGAGGACAAACGCAGGCGTAGACGAGTCCACGACCGATGCATGTTCCACTGTTTTGACAGGGATTGGACTCACAGGCATCGACGTCTATCTCGCAGAACGCCCCAGCGAATCCGGGAGGACAGAGGCAAGACAGGGGGCCATCGCTGTCTACACAAGTTCCTCCGTTCTGGCATGGAGAACTGAAATTGTAAGCAAATCAGATCAGAGACCCATATTAAAAGTACCATATTATATCAGGATTTACTTTATGGCTCTGTTCTTGAATCACTTGCTTTTAGAAGCCAATGGACCAGATTACTATAACGTGATAACAGTACTAACACAAATATATCGATGTTTACCCGTTTATTACACACTGTCCTTTCTTCAGCTGGCATCTTTTGCCTGTGAATCCAAGAGGACAGATACAAAGATATCCTCCCTCTTCTGTTTCAATGCAGGTTGAATTGCCAGAGCAGGGCTTTGACGAACACAGATGGCTGTCTAGAGACAAAATTAATTATTTATCCTATCATTCATTGCACACATTCCTTAGTCACTGCACTACAGCAATTATCTTCGCTCGGCCAAGGTCGCACTGTGCATAATTGCCGAAACATGTCTACAGGTCCAGGGGCTGATGAGTCTCACCTTGGTCACATCGCCTGCCCACCCAACCCTGCTCGCACACACACTGCCATGCTTTTTCACATGTTCCATGAACGCAACCAGGGAAAGGAAGGCACTGGTCGCACGTCGCACCCTTCCAGCCGGGGTTGCACCTGAAACACACATTACTCAAGTGTCATATTGTAATATGAAACTCTGCCGGCTGCAAGAGTGGTCCTTATTTTCCACATTCCTATTGATACATCTCGAAGATATGGTTTGATTTGAAGTTTGTGAAGTTACACACACCAGCTGCATTTTCTTTTTTTTCTCCTATTCCATTTCTGTCCTCATGCTTCATACAAAAGATTTCAGGTATTTGAAAAAAATACATATTTGATGGTTCAACATACCTGCACTCTCCATTTTCACAAACCCCGTGGTCAGGATTGCACCCAAATTCGCATTCTGTAATTATATTGAAATGCATAAAAGGTTAACTAAGATTGTGCATTTTGACTGAATTCGCGAATAACGTCGTCTGATCTGGTTATCAAACGTTTTGCGCATCAATGCGCGTCTGTTGAAAATAATAATAATGATAAATTAGATGAGCGGATAGAAATGTACCTTTGGCCAACGCATTAAAACCGAGTAGAAATAAGCACAATAACGTCAGGCTGTGAAAAAATGCCTTTCTATTCATCCTGGGGATTGGGTTCCAGTCCTTGTGCTCCTGAAGCGCATCTCAATTACGCAAAGTTCTCTCTCATCTCCAACACAGGACTGGAACAATAACGCACTCTAAATGCTTTCTGATGCTCCTTCTTCTTCCTCCTCCACCTCCTCTTCCTCTTCCTCCTCCTCCTCCTCCTTTTCCTCCTGTTCTTCTTCTTCTGGTTCCGTCCGAACTGCACACGTTCCGAATCAACTGGAGTGAAAAGTCGATCAGAAAGATTTCACAGCACTAACAGACGGGGACATGTCCAATCTCGGTCCTCATTAGACTTGATATAAATATATATGTATATAGCAATAAATCAATCAGGCACAAACCCACAATGCGTTATGGAAACGCCCGCACACACACGCGCGCACGCACACATAGGCGCACCCACACGCCCACACACACACACACACACACACACACACACACACACACACACACACACACGAACATTCAGGCTCCTCCCAGTTGAGACTCACATGGAGGTCCATCTCACCCAGCTCCTGATTGACTATCGATTATTGCTTGTCGATTCCAAGTATTTTCAAGTCCAGTATCGTCGATATCGATACCGATAACGGTATTTTTTTTAAAGTAATAATTATTGATATTAAATACAGTTCAATGAACTGGATAGCTCTTTTGTTACATTCATATATTTTGTCATAAATCGTGGGAAAAAAGTTATGAATCAGGCAAACCTTGAATAAAATATACCATAATTTGTCACACAAGAAAGAAAAGAAGGAAAAAAAAGTATAGCAGGCACATATACATTACAGGACATTTCCATATTCCAGTGATGTTAAAAAACAAGGTCAGTCTGGAGCACAAAAGATAAAGGGCCTTGCTCAGGGGCCCAACAAACTCTGACCTTCCGATCAGTAAACCAGATGTCAAATTTTTACATAACTTTGATTTCTATGTTTTTGTGGGGGGGGAAACGCAATAGAATTGTGAGGATTTTTTGCAGGAATGTAAAGAACCATTTCTATTGTTTTTATTAATAGAAAAAAATACTTTGCAAGTTTACCATAACCTATAGAACAGTTCGACCATTTTTTAAATTTCATTTCTGGCAACCACATCTGCCAGTTTTTGTTTTTTTGACAAAAATTTAATGGATTTTTTTACAGTAAAATAAATCAATTAAAGCTTTTATTAAAATACTGAAAGATTTAATGGTTAGTGGTATATGAACAATCTGCTCTACATTCTGTCTCTGATGCACTATGGCACTATTATATCTCTGTGTGGGATTTAGAGCAGCAGAATTCTAGATCTAATGAACTGTATGTAAAAATAAGGAAGGAAGATAATCATTTCTATCCATTCAGTCAGTTTTGCACTACAAACATCAGTGACAGCTTTAACTTGCCATTGCTGGGAAGTGACCATAGTACTGTATAAGACTACGTATCACCTTCACCTTCACATTGTGCAGTAACATCCGTTGTCTAATCTACATATAAAAGGCTTTCTTATCTAACATGATCCATACATCCATTCTAAATTGATCCATGCACAATATACCATTTATGCACTTATATCATTTTAATAAAAATATGAGGTTGCCTTTCAGCATATCTTTCAGACTGGAGGAAGAAACCAGAGAACCCAGAGGAAAGCTAATAAAAAAGATGGGATTCAAACCCCCAACTCTGGAGGTGTAAGGCAAACATGTCCAGTCATCAATTATTAATACATTAATGATTATTAATTTAAGATGATGTCTATATTCTTAATTTATACCTAAAAGCTGACCAGTGTATAATATATTGTGGTCAAACAAACCATAATGTCCAGTTAAAGGTTACAAAACAGAATGAAATATTGTCCACACAGTAATAAAATACTTTTAAGGACAACACGAGAATAAAAATTTCGGCACTGTAATTTGTTCCCCTATTGTACAAAAAGTATGCTTTTTTTGTGTAAAAGAAAGTAATTTCACCCATGCTAAAGTTGACGAGCCAAGCTTGTGATCTTGCCAGACACAGACAGATGATCGGCTGGCAGAAGCGAGCCGTGTGCCACATTGATCCAGTCCCAGTAGCTGTTCGAAAAATGTCAGCTTTTCATTTTCGCCATATTAAAGGAGAGGCATCAGCCATTGATTTGCTGTCCTTTGATCTCATTTGCGATCTGTGCTTTCATGCAACCGTCCCCCTCCTTTGAGTCTCCTCAGACTCGATAGGGAAGCTATGAGAGAGCTGCTTTCTATCTTCGAGTGCTGAAAAAAAACAGGGGGAAATAAATAAGCGAAGTGGGGAACTGTGCGAGCACGTCGGCTCAAGGTTAAATCTTCATCATGTGTAATTACAGCTCCGAATCTGCCGCAATAGTAATATCATTAAGGCTTATTACGGAGTAATCTTTTCATCTTTATGAATCAGCTGTGCTTAATTCGAGGAGCTTGCGCAAGAGTTGCTGTCGATAATTTCTCTAAATCGTGCAGTGGGGCAGGAGGTAAATATAGCTGCAAACATCTATGTAAATTATACAGAAAATGTCAACCTTCGTTTTTTTTTTTTTTTTTTCATTTCATGGCATATATAAGTTTGGGTTTGGGAATTGTACTGCTTCTAATTCCTTAGGCTGAAGAAATGTTTAAGGAAGCATTATTTATTATAATATGCGAGTAGGATACACAGGGCCGACGCTAGCTATAGGCAGAGCAGGCCTATGGCCTCAGGCTTGGAGGCGGGGCCTCCATAAACATAAGTCTATGATCTTTGTCCATTGAATATTAAATAACTGTCACTCAACTGAAGTGGAACCAGTTAATATCACTGTTTAAATGTGGGTCCCCACTATCTGAATGCATAAAAAGTCTGTGTACAGTGATTAACAAAATCCAACTTTTCTGCATACTGACCTGATGGAGTCGAAACGAATGCATCTCTTGAGGGCTGCTAAGTGAAATGCGAAACAGGCACGCAAAGAAAGCGCAGCCTATGATGCAGCTATGTGAGCTGTCATCATGTATTTTTGATCAGAATGTATTATTGAAATAAATGGAGCCATTAATATGGATCATTATTTGCAGCCGATTTCTTCTTAGCTCACAACAGTGACGTGTTTAAATCTGCGTATGTATGAATCAATGAATCCGAGTTGATCGCTAGGCTTTTTTTTTTTTATTGATTATGTCACTGGTATGTCATTTAGGGCAATTTATCATTTATCAAGAGCTTAATATTATTCAAATTCGAATGAAATTCACTTTGAAATGCTTTTTGTTTATTTGAGGGCTGTTTCATGGCACAACAGAGGAGAATCGAACAAACATGATGAAAAATGAAGGACAATGGCAGAGTGGATCGATGGAACAGTCTTTCTGCAATGTTTCCCGCTGAAATAAAGTACACTATATGGACAAAAGTATTGGGACACTTGACTTTTCCTGCCAGATGTGATTCTTGTTAAATCACAAAGAGAAGGGGGGAGTGGCAGCTCAGTGGTTAAGGTGCTGGGTTACTGATTAGAAGTTTGGGGGTACAACTTGAGCAAGGCCCTTAACCCTCTGTGCTCCAGGGGTGCTGTATCATGGCTGACCCCATGCTCTGACCCCAGCTTCCAAACAAGCTGGGAGATGCGAAGAAAAGGATTTCACCGTGCTGTAATGTATATGTGACAAAAAATGATATTCTAATCTACAAAGCCTGAGGGACACAATTGTATAGAACGTCTTTGGATGCGCTATAATTACATTTTCCTTTCACATGAACTTGGAAACCCTAACTTGTTCCAGCATGGCATTGCGCTGTGCACAAAGTGAGCTATAATTTGGTTATCTTGGTGCTATAGAGCTCTGATTTTAACCCTACCGAACACCTTTGGGATGAATTGAAACACTGACCGCACCCCAGGCCTCCTCACCTTCATCAGTACCTGACTTTACTAACACCCTTGTGGCCGATGAACACAAATATACACAAGCACACTGCAAAATCTAGAAGAACATCTTCCAGGACCTTCCAGGACCTTATCAACTTCATCATCATTTAATTATTTTCCTGACTACTAACTATTGAAAGTACCTTTGTAATAGAATCCATGAAACTGCTTTCTATTTGTTTGGCACAGCATCCAGGGGAAATATCAATGCCTCATTGATCCAGGGTCCTCAGATTTCCCCTAAGTTCACCCACCTCCAGAAAATATCTGGCACCAGCAAATTGCTCCCAGTGTGCATGTGTGTATGTGTGTGTGGTTCTCTAGAATTGCTACCTAGGGACCATTCATGCCATTGTGACCCTGCAGTGCAGTTTTTCACTTTATCTGGCCTTTGAGAAATTGTGTGCGTGTGTGTGTGTGTGTGTGTGTGTGTGTGTGTGTGGCTTTCAATAAAACCTCTATTCAAGCTCAACATTAGACGGAACATCTCTCTGTCTTCTGATATGTTAATTGTGTGCCACTTGTATTGTGCCACATGGTTTGACTTCTCAAGCAGAGACTTATCTCTGTTACATAATTATTTTACAACAAGCTCCTGCTCACAAAAACAGACCACTTCAATATCCGTCTCCATGGCTTTTTAGAGTATTTAAACAAGATGTATGAGGGGTGTAAGGGTGCAATTACAGAGCTTGACACTGCTGCTCAAATGTTTTCGATCGTGCTGTTTAAACAAAAAATGCCCAAAACTGATAAACAAGCGCTTTGTATTGTATAAAAAAAAAAAAAAAAATAAGCAGGGCACAGTTACAGCTTTACTTCCGTCCAATTCAAAGTGCAAACACGAAGGTCCTGGTATAAACGTTAAATAAAAATCTGCTTACAAAAAGTCTCACCACCTTAATGACTGTAATGCTTTTCTTTCTTGAGCATTCTTCTTTAACAGCCTGTTGTTCTTACAGTTGTTCTCAGTTGCTTTGGATCGTTTCTCAGAACTGAAACTGAAGAAATGAAATTCTTAAAACTCCTTGCTCAACCTTTACATTATTTAATCACTTGTGCTCATCATAAGAACAATTTTTGTTGCTTTGATCAAATTGCCAATGCTTATGTACATTCATTTAATCAATTGTGTACAACTGACTGCTGTTTTCTACATTATCAGTTGTTTATGTCATGTTGATCAAAATATAAGTTTAGTCATTGAATACAAAATGGTTAAACCAGTCAGAACCGGTCAAGCTTAAATTTCTATCAAACTTTATTTGGTAAATGTGACTTGAATTGATAAAATGATGAATCTTGAATGTCACTAATGAAAGACAGAGTGAACGGCATCAGATCAACCAATGATCAACTGGTTCTCTAAAACTGGCAACAAAGCAAAACACAGAATTACAGTTTCTGAAAATACAGTACAGTAAAAATGTGAATCCTGTCCGGTATCAAATAAAGAAATCTGGGCTGCTGAAATTCATAGATGTCATAAAGAAGAAATTCAGCCTTGTGCATTCATTGTAATCTTAACTTTAGTATAAAAATCGAGAAATCCTGAAATTGTGCAGCGTCATACTAACAACATAACTAACCATTTTCAAGATCTTGTTGGTGAACAGTGAAAAAAGGACTTTTCATTCTGATGGTAATGAGATGTTCATTGACTCAAATACTTACTTTTGAGAGATGAACTGAGGATTTTGAGAGAAGTACAGGCTTTTGCAAGGAATCCAAACGCTCCAAAGCGGCTGAGAAAAACTGTGAATAATAAATGCAAACGATTTTTAGATATTATACATTTTACACATGAATTCGATTAGCGGTAATCCGCAGAAGGTGTTCATGAGGTTTAACGCCAGATTCATTTTCAACTGTCGGTCAATTAGGCAAAAAACCCACACCTACTTGAAATGATTGTCGCAGTAACTCTCCTTTTTCCTCCTCATTAACAGTAAGACATTTGCAGTACCAGTCTGTGTAACATGCAGCAAATACAATACCTCTTCCAGTTCACCTTAAACATTTAAATGTGGATTTTCTTTCAATGCATAAACATTCTAAAAAAAATCTGACATCAGATCTAACAGTCCAATTACATGCATATGCTCTTATCCAATCATGCACTTACTGTAGCCCTCTGTTTATTCACCTTTTATAACAAGCCAGACTGCATGAGCTTGGATAAAAGCATCCACAGTTGTCATAGGAACCATGCATGAAAGATGATTCCACTTGTGGAATGTAATGCATCCAATAGTGACCACTCGTTCCAGATATAATAAGACAAGGTTAATGAGGAACCTATACATATACACAGGTGTTGGATGTGTAACTGATCAGAATAAAAAAAAAATAGTTGAGTTGAGGTGTAACGTGACGTGACACGTTTCTCAATATTCTCTCATTCGCATCGGTGGTATGTCTACATATGGCCTAGATATATACGTATATATCCCTGGCTTTTCTGCAGAGTTGAGAAACAAACACAAAGACTTCATGATGAGCTTTTTGGTTAGTGATAGACTGAGCACATGGCTGTGGACATCTGCTGCATGGCTCCTGCTTGACACAGAATACAACACTTTGCATCTATATATAATAGAAGTGTGGAGCAGTATATAGCGAATGCCAAGACTGAACATGGATACTAAAAGAACAAAAAAACATTTTTAAATAGGCTTACATTAACATTCTAAATTTTATGCTATTTATAATCAGATCAGCCTTGTTTTGTCCATTTTGATATTATGTTATAGGAATTGTTAATTCAGCATTGCATAAAAAATAAATGAATATAAATTATAATAGCTGTGATAAAAAAAATACTTAATAAACTGTATATAAATTAAAGTATATGAAATAAGCGTATACCTGAAGTCTTATATTCGTAAAAGATAGATAGATCTACTGTGGAATTATTGCTTGGTGTGAGCTTCAGAGATCTTCTGCACTATTAACACATTTTTTTCACAGGTTATGTGCTCCCTATGGAAATGTGTCAGTCTGTATGTACTCTAAGCACAGGCAATCCAATGGAACATTGTTCGCATTGCTGGAAAATGTGTTTATGCTTTTCCATGTGGAAGCATGAAGACCTGGGGTGACCCCATGGACCAGAATTTCAAGTTTTTCTTGAGCTCTGCCCATTGATCTAAGAGAATAGTCTGGAATGATGGGTAAAAGCCATGATGGACCAACAATAATTGGATATAGTCTGGGAATTTTAATGGCCAGTAAATTGAAGATGAATCCTTGTTTTCCATCTGCTCTTCAGCAGGAACATATCCTACTACTGAATCTACTTCTGGATACTTTGCACCCCAACATAAATTGCAACATGAACTACATACGAGTCTACCACTGCAGGACTTGCAGTACACACTATACACTTTATATATGCAGATTTTTTTTCTTGCATTTCTAATTTTGTTGTGTTGTCTTGTGTTTTATGTCCTTTTCATATGATGCCCTATTTTGCCAGGAAGATTCCCAGAGTAAGAATTTTCACACTTGTGAATGTTCACCTTCTTTCCACTCATTCCCATCATTGATTGCTCTGAGACATCAGTTGTTACTATTTTTTTCTTTGCAGGGAGAACATCAATACCATACATACGCCTCTGGGGGAGTATAAACCAATCTTGTCACAGACACTGATGTATGCTTATGCAACATGGCTGACAGTCGTTCATCATTCAGGAAATATTGGAACGGTTTAAAGTAGCAGCATTCACAGTTCCTGTGGCACTAGGGGTGTCCCCAACTAAGGATTTACATAGTTTAATTAGAATTGTCAAGTCTTTCCTGTAGTCGACTAATAATCGAATCGTGTGTGTGTGTGTGTGTGTGTGTGTCAAGGGGAGGTATAAAACGATTACTCATAACATTTTAAAGCTATACAAAATAATGTATAAAAACATTTATGATTAAGAAACCTAAAATTATAATAAATAACTGCAGAAAGGCCAGGCAGGATTTGCATTTTACGTCAGCAAATCAAATTAGATCGGGTAAACTGCATGTGTGAGCACTCTCTAAGTACGGAGCAACATCGATGCACTGGAAAACAATCAAACATTTCTTTACAGAATGAAATTAGAACAGAATATACCTTGACAGGATCTTATTTACATCCCTGGAACCAAGACGCTCATGTGTCGGTCACGGAGCTTCGAATGGAAATCTTTCACAGGGTGTGATTATTCATGCACGTTAAGAACTCCTTTTTTTGGATCTTCATCTATTTGGGGTCACTCCTACTGTAGAAATAAAGTTTTGACTGCCATTACATTCTGTTTTTCTTTTCACAGAATGGTTTGCTTTACTCAGTAATTTGCTCCTGTTGTCATCGGCCAGTGTGTTGTATACCTATTGTGTCTCTTATTTCATTATGGACAAGTATGCCATTGTACTATAACTTAAATAGACTCGTCAGTGTCAGTGTTTTATAAACCAGCATGTCACATCTGTATGCATCACACCTTCCCGTGCAAAGCTTCATGAGCTTGTAGTACTAATAAGCCACCAGTCATTGCCTGAGGCATTGATCTTCAACCTAGGACTTGTGTCTTTCATGAGACTGCACCGGTGTCTAGCTTCATACCACTGTCCTCCAACTGGGCACTTGTTGAATGCATTCCTTGCTGTCATTAGGAATGACAGATCAGCGGGGCATGTGGGGTAATTGTCGGAGTCCACCCTGGAGCCAGGGGCTGTTGGAGATCCAGGAGTGGACCAAGACACCTCAGTCTGGGTAAAATAATTGGCAACTGAAATAGCTGGCATGATGTGATTGAATAAGGGTGAAGGAAGGAAAGTGATGTTCTCCAGAATAACAGCCAAATCCACAGCCAAATGTATGACCTGATATGCACACTTGCAGCTAGTAGACCATTACCAACACACACAAGCAATCCAGTAATACAATCCAGAAACAAAATAGTTACATTAATAAAACATAGTAATGAAACACTTAAACATTAGAAGTGACAGAAAAGTGTACTAACAACAACATAATAAAAAAAATAAAGCAAAACCTACACATAGTAATAAATAGGCCAAAAATATAGATCCAACCAGGAGATTCTCAACGAAGTCCGATCAGTTAAATGGCTTGATAGACTGTGCCAGCTGAGGTAGGGTGATTTAAAAAAAATCAGGAACAGTGGCAGAAAAAATAAAACAGCGATAAATAGGAAAACATGAAACTCGGGTTTAAGAGGGATGGAGGAAGGAGGGGCAATAGAGGCACAAATGAATAGAGTCAGGTGATTTTTAGGAACAAGGCCAGATCGTTCTGGGACGTCCTAATGAATTGATCTCGGGTTGATTGCTTCGTTGAGCAATAAACCCTGTGCTGCTTTCCTCATTCACTCCTGTGTCTGTGAGTACATATTTATTGGCGCATTATTATTGATATATATTATATACTTATATTACATATTTATTTTCGATTAAACCGTACCGGTGTGATAGTTGCCTTAACTCTTGCAACTGCATTCTAAATCAATTTTTAGAGTCAGCCAGCAGACAGAAGCAGGTGGAAGAAGAAGCGGGTTTTTCGTAGTCTGAGATGACACTGTATCCATGGACAGGAGAGTTCTTAAAAAAATGAATGGCAATGACAGTGGCAGGTTAGTAATGTGAAGCAAAAAGGCTGGTCAAATAGACCTAGAAATACCAAAACCTATAGTATGATGCACCTTAGAGTCTCTAACGTAGGTGTTAAAAATAACCCTATTAGCAAAAAGCAATGAAATATAGCACTAAACCCTTTGCCCTAAGTCCAATTTTTCAATCCACTGTCAAGATGAAAAGAGAGAAAAAAATGCGGGGACGAGGGGATTTTTATAAGCTGCATGTGTAGTCATGATAATGAGGCCGTGACTTTGCAAGGACATGAGCAAACTCTTTAGAAGGAAACTGTCCTGGCAGTCCAGAATGAAAGAAAGTAGAGCTATCATTTATTTTCTGGTTTAGAACCAGATCTTTTGCACATACCGAAAAACATAATAATAATAATAAGTGCCAGAGACACTCCACAAGATGTTAAAGCTATAGATGTAAAGTCCTGGTCTAGTCCAGATTGAAGTGATCAGTGTCAAGGATGAGGGAATAAAGGGTGTCCTCCAACCAGTACATGAAATCACTTCTCGAGGGACAGATTAATTTCAAGAAGCTGCCAGTTGCCCACACGGTGGTTTATTTTTGGCTGCTGACAGCTTCTTCAAAACAAAGAAACAAAAAAAAAAAAAATAGAGTGATAGGATGGAGCTTGCCTCCTTGCCTATTAGGAGCTTACAGCCCTTACTTTTATCCTGGAGACATCCACCTCCACCTCCACAGTGAATGGAAGGGGTGGATCGGGCTGTTGAAGAAAAATTGAAGTGAATTTGTGCTTGAGTGAGATAAATGCCTCTTCTTCAGCAAGTGACCAGGTTACACAGCATAGTGATCCCTTGAGGACAGAGCCTTGGAATTCTCAAAGTAGGCAATTAACCTTTGTCGTGTGTCCGTGCTGCATGTTAGATTTGGTGTTGCATATGCGTCTTAAATTATATATTTATTCAATTGATATGGGCAGCAGAGGCTCACTGTAGAATCTACTGATCTGGTATCAGTTGAAGTTTATTAGATATTTTATGATCAAATGCCTTTGACGCTCTATTCAAATTGGATTCATCCAACGCTGAAACCTATTAAAGGATTAAAGCAATTAGTGGTCCATTTCATAGAGCAGTTAATTCCCATGTTAATGAATTGAAATGAAGAGATATAATCCCTAATGCCGAAGTATTAATATTCCATGCACTCAAAGCTGAAGACTTCTGAGATTTGCGACTGCCGTTGCCCGTGATATAAAAATGATGGTTTATTTATATGTTTATCATTCAATAATGATATGCAAATGTTGTGGCCTACTGATTCTGTACTAAATCTATACAAATTGGACATTTTGGGAATTATTAATGTTCATGTTAACGTTAAATGAAGCAAAGTTGTGAAAAAAAAAGTTCCATAAAAATACATTTTTAACTTCAGAGGCAAGCTTTACTAATAAAGCACATAAACAAACCGAGAAGCTCCTATTAAATTGGATCTAGTCTCTGTATCATTATTGAATGTGATTCTTTTTCCTTCTGGTGTTCTGTAAAGCATCCCACTTCACATGTATATGCAGGAGGCTGTTGACATGGCAACAGTACAAAGCACAGCCACACAATCTAGGTTTCTTTAAAAAAAAAAAAAAGCGCACACATACAGACCCTGAACTACTTCACACACTCTCTGGACTGAACTCACAAGGAGAGAACAATCTCTTGAAGCACTCGTTCCTTTCAGTAACTGCTTCTTGCTGGTGAGGAGTAGATCCAGTAGATTTGCAGTAGATCCAGAGCTTACCCCAGTAAACCTGAGCAGAGGCTAGACGAATTTTACCCTGCTTGGGGCATTCATATTTCCCCACACATTTACTCACTCATTCATACCCAACCTGCCCACCTCCTGTTTTTTTAGGAGTAGGATGAATCCAGAGACCCCAAAGGTAAACACAAACACAAGAACAATAGAAAAAACTCTAGGTATTTCAGAAGTTCAGAATTAAGTCCAGGGCCCTGGAGCTGTTAAAGGGTCCATGTGACACCCCGTGCCACAGCAATTTTCCATCACATTACAGCTTTTTCCACTTACAGATATGATGAAATGGTATGAAATGTCCATGAAACGAGTTCCTGTTATTACTTATATATAATAAGCGCTAGAGAATAATCAGCAGTACCCTTACCAGCTGTAGAAAGAACATTACTCATAATCTTATACTGCAGTGCTCATGTTAGTTCTCACTCTCCAGTGTACTGTATTGTTTAAAGACTATAATCACACTCTTGATGTCACCCAAATGAGGATGGGTTCCCCTTTTGAGTCTGGTTCCTCTCAAGGTTTCTTCTTCATAACATCTAAAGGAGTTTTTCCTTGCCACAGTCGCCATGACTGCTCATCAGAGATAAACACACCATTTACCTTCACTGTTGATTTCTGTAAAGCTGCTTTGAGACAGTGTCTGTTGTGAAAAGTGCTATAGAAATTATAATGAATAAACAATAATAATAGCAATAATGTAGCAGGTTTGATCTCCTGATCTGGAGATTCCTTCTGAAAAAAGACACATATCTACATTTACTACACACATATTTCTAAAAATTCATTTATGTCAAGTGTTGACATAACAAATTCCTTTTTTTTGTTTTATACATATACAGTATTAGACCAGTATTATGTGTTCAAATGATTTTTTAGGGGAGAAAAATGCAAAGAAGCTAAAACCAGGAAATGTACACAAGCACCAGAGGGCACTGTAATACATGCAGAATTTAATTTGCCAGAATTACTTATTGAACAGTGTGTGTTCAAAAACTCACACCAGGGCTTTATTTTTCAATTTCTGAAGTGTTTGGCTCTGTTAAGCATGACATCTCATTAATTTAATTCACAGGTGAAAAGAGAACCTGAATATCAAACTTGAGTAAAAGTATAGGTCCATTACAAAGTTACCAATTCCAATATGACGTGAGTAAAAGTCTTCGAGTAACTGATTTGAACAGTACTTGTGTATTTGACTCATATTAAACATAGGCTCCGAGATGCACTGGTTGTCGACACCAAGACACATGTTAGTAAAAAACCAAAAACAGTTTGTTTTATTTCCTAAAATTCAAACCGAATTTTACACCTTGACACTGCATTAACCAAAATCAACACAAAAATTAAACAAAGTAGTAAAGCAATGTTTCAAAAAGGTGTCTTCAATTAACAAATAAAATTACAGTCTTGTGCCCCAAAGTAAAAGCACCAATAGTATTCAATGGACAAATAAAATAGCGATGATAGAATAGAAAATTTAAAAGTAGCTAAAAAAATAGAAAGCAGCCAAAAAATTGCTTAAGTACAGTAACAAGGTACATTTATTCAAACACTTTACACCACTGAGTAAATTCAAGTTATTACAATTTTATTTGTATAGTGCTTTTGACAGGGGACATTGTCTTAAAGAATATTTACAGACATAAAGCAGTTATAAAAATTAATGAAAGAATGTTCACTGCCTTTAGGTTTGTTCCTTATAATTGTAGGTGTATTCCTATTGAGCGAGCCAGTGGTGTCTGTGGCACGGAAAAACTCCCTGAGATGGCATTATCATCACAAATAATCCTATTTGGGTAAATATACTTCAAAAGAAAGTATTGCAGCAATAATAAAGGTGTGAAAGTGTGAGCAAAAACTTACCTGGTCTGTCTGTAGTTCACATAAACATCTGTATACAAGTAGATTAATACGATTTGCCCATACAATTAGTTAATTGTCATAATCTACAGGTGAAACTAAAGATATAAATGATTATATGTCACATGAAAAAGAGATGGCACTGCAAATAACACAATTCCAATAAATAATTGATTTGTGGTGCTCAGATTCGGCACCATGACTAACCTCTATCACGTGGTATCAAAGATCAATACCTTGCATTACGAGGCAAGTGACCTGGAAAGCTGACAGTTAGAGCAGGATCTTTTGGCCACTTTTAGCTTTTATTATACAAAAAGATATCGTGTAGAATGTAGGTCGGCGTGTGTATGTAACGAACCGATTGCTACGTATTGGCACTGATAGAACATGGTGAGTGGTTGAGAAAGTGTGTCAGCCTCACAGTCAGAGCCATGGCAGAGACAGCAAAATCCATTTAGGGCGAATGATGGCAAGGGAAGGGGCGGGAAAGCGAAAAAGCAATCTGTGCAGTGCAACTCACCATGCTGCACTTCCTTTTCGACACACTCTTTGACGTGTGGCCTTTAAACCAAACCAAAAATGCAGAAAGGATTATCAAAACCAGGTCCAGGGATCATTAACAATGGCTCTCTCGCCACCCAGGAACCACTCAAAACGTTGTTTAACAGGCAGGATCGTGGCTCGTGTTCTTCCATCGCTTCCTGTCCAGTGTTTTTGGCATGGCAGAGTGACCTAGAGGAGGACCCACTTCCACACTGTTCATCAAGTCTCTCATCTCCTACCTTACTGGAAACGCTTTCTACACTACATGCACCTGGATCCATTCTGGGTAACAAGGAATCAGCAGTCAGACTAAAGAGCTCAGTCTCAAGCCTACAGAACTCATTGCACAATTTAAAAGACTCATTACACAACCTCAAGAGATCTTCTTCTTCTTCTGCAATTCAAAGCGTCAAACCTGGCTTGTGTAATGCGCCTACCAATTTCCACAGTTCCAGCACTAGCTTCAGTAACTCCAGTTCAAGTTTGCCAAGCGGAAGATCAAGTGAAGATGACAGTTGGGACACAAACAGTTGGAGCTCAGGAGCCACCTGTCTACTGCGAAGCTCTATCAAGCAGCACAGCGAGGAGGTCTTTAGAGTCCGTGCCAGCTCAGGCAGTCGGCCTAAACTGGCGAGTGACTCGGAGTCTGGCCACCAGATCTCGGACCGCCAGCACAGCGAAAGAAAGCCAGAAAGCCAAAAAACCTCAGAGAAAGGACCCATGGAATATAAAGTCAATGTGCCGAGCCAGAACTCCAGTCATTACAGCTCTGCTGTTTCAGCACAGTTCGAACAGAAAATAGAAGCCAAGCTCAAATTTTCTCAATTTCTCAACGAAGTAACCTGCAGAGTCCTGGATCCTGAGAGTCTACAAGCTTTTGGTTTAGTACGCCAGAAAGAGGCATCTGTTCCAAGTCTGCCGTCGTCTCTGGCCAGTTTTTCCTTCTCCTCTTCACTTTCCTCTCAACAGTCAACACTTTCTAGCTCTCACGTTGGTTTAAATAAAGACCCTCTACCCAGCTTCTGGGAATCCAAAAAGAGTAACACTGTTCCATTTGTGACCCAGTGGAAAAAGTGCATGCCAAGCTGCAAAGTGCTGGATTCCACAGAGTCTCCAAACAGGGTGCCTAAAGAAACACTATTCAGGGAACAAAGAAGGAAAAAGGTCAGTGTACAGACAGAAGATGAGCAAAAATCTACCAAAGTTCAAAATAAAAAGAAGGAACAGCAAAGAGAAAAGGACAAGGCAGGGAGAACATCGCTGTTTATTAGTCCCAACCTAGGGCAAAAAAACGCGGTTGGAGGAAAACAACAGAAGGGGGTTTCGGTTAAGGAAGACTGCATTCTAAGGACCCTGGACAGCTCATCCTCACCCAGGATAGTTTACAGTAATTTAGTAAGTACTAATTAGCTGTGTGTCAAAACTCAAGAATCAAGCACATTTATATTCATGCTTTTCATTGTGCATTTTGGCAAGTGTTACTTGAAGATATTTTTAATCTTTGCTGTGAGTGTATCTAGAGCAACTTAACTAATTTGTGCATTTTTTGTAATGGAGGGTTAAGGGGGGTTGAGGGTTAAGGGGTCCTTTTCAAGAACCCAGCAGTTGCTGTTTGGTGGTGCTGGGATTTAAACTCAAGTCAATGGTCTTAACCACTGAGCTACCATTTCCATTTACTGGGAAGCGAAGAAGATGGTGATTAAAATACTACACTGGCGAACTGTCTATAAAACATGCACACAGCTCAATAATCTTGTGATGGAAGAAAAATACCCTGAAAACACTTTTTTTGACAGAGATTTATTGAGAAAACAAACAAATCATTGCAGACTATTGCTCACAAATGTGCTCATGTGCCCAGAAGTACATGATGCTTGGCCCTGTGTAATAACATAAAAAATCTACCCCACGGTTGGTTGTTCCCCTGCTTTCCATTACTGCTTTTGCTGAACCGTTTACGAATGATTTTGTGATCCATTCAAAAGGATATAAATAAGAATACGCTTTGTTTCATTTATTCAATCTGGAATTAACTTCCATCTGTAATGTTTCAGTTATATCTTTACACCCTGGTCCAGGTAAGGATTGTGGTGGCTCTATATCTCTATCCCTGGAATAGTGAGTGTGCGGGATGCACCAGGGATGGGATGGGATGGGAACACACATTCACATATAAATATGAAAGAAATCTTAGAAAAACTAATCCAACCATTAGGAGTTTGGGTTTTGGGGAGGTGGAAGGAAACCCAAGGAAGACCAAAAAACATGCACAAACACAATTTTCCCATCATATTCCCAGTGACAAAGCAAACAGACACTTGCCATGTCTGGAGCGTTTAAACGTTCTTAGTATTTGTACTAAGATATTGGATGTATAGGATCCCAAGTCTTTTCAGAATGTATTCTTGTCTTGATCCTGATAAATTAACTCAGCCTTTGCTCAGCAAACAAGTGACACAAAATAGATGTTCTGGCTATTCCTACTGGAAACCTTGTGTAAACTCCACAACAGCCTTGTGGATGGAATTAAATAGAACATATCAAAGCATTTCCTGTCCTATTAAAATACCAAAAAAATTTAAACGAATCACACTGCCAAATTGGCTGTTACACTAAATATTGCATGACATGACAGTGGGTGGATAGACGAATTTGGTTTTGAACTATTTGTATTTGTGTAAACAAGGTTACGTGAACACGCGTGTTATTGATTTGATCTACTGCACTGAATGCTAGGGGTGCATTTCTCAGGGGGAATCCATTGAAAAAGTACACTTGCTCTCTGATGTTTTGTAACCATGGCTACATGAGCCAGTAGGTGCTATGAAAGTGTGTGTGTGTGTGTGTGTGTGTGTGTGTATACATATATATATATATATATATATATATATATATATATATATATATATATATATACACACACACACACACACACACACACACACACACACAGGATAGAAGTTGTCATTTGTATAGCAATGCATAGTTTTAAAATATTTGCATCAGTAAAAAAACAAGTTATTTCTATATAATTATTAGTAAATGTGCTATACAGATGGTCCCCGAGTTACGATGGTTCGACTTACGATTTTTCAATCTTACGATGGCGAGAGCAATACAACAAAATTATAAAAAATATAATAAATTTCATGCAACTGGCAGCAGCGTAGCTGGGATGAGCGTATTTCTTGCCCTGTGAGTTGCCCCACTCTCACTAGTGGTCGACGGAGTAAAGTTGTCTCAGTGTGTATTTCTTTTTTCCGTTTCAAACAGCAATTTAAGTGATAAAAGCATGTCTTCCAATCGCGCAAGTATGTCTCTTACTGGTGGTGAAAAAAAGTAAAAAATGTATTATAAATCAGGCTGTCACAGTCATAGCACCATTATAATATTTTTATTTTTACTTATGAGGGGGTCGTCTTAACATATCTCCATCGTAAGTACAAGACTACCTGTACTTATATTATTTAGAAAATGACAGATGTCAGAACTTCTACCTGTTTGTGAAAGGGCTATGCATTAGAAGTCAGAAGTACTTAACTAAATTTATGATTTGCTGTCTGTGTGAACAAAGAAATAAAAGTGACGAACATCTGAGGGAGAAATAGACACATAATATGCCCTCTTATGTGCAGTTTGGGTGATTCTGTACCCACTGAAGCCTCAGAGTCTTGTTGCTTGGCTCACAAGAGCGGAACGTGCCTCAAGTTTAAGTGTGTTGTTTTATTGTGATATGCTTTTTTGTTCACTATAAATCCTTGGCTTGGGGAACATTTGGTTTCTCTACTATGGGCAAAACATTACTACAGATTTTGTTCAAGTTGGCTCTGCCTCATGAATAAGCACACTGCAGCCTAGCAAATGATCACTGTCGGTACAACAATGAGTCATTCTATTTTGCGTGTCTCTGTGTGTGTGTGTGTGTGTGTGTGTGTGTGTGTGTGTGTGTGTGTGTTTGAAGCTATCATACTGTTTTCCCACATCATCCAGAACTCCATATGCTTAGGGGTCATACTGATACAGAGATTTCATTGGAGCAAAATGTTGTATTTTAAATAGAGCATCATTATTGAAATCATATAAAATTAGCTTCTTTCATTATATACACTTTATGGACAAAAGTATTGGGACACCTGACTTTTCCAGCCATATTTTGTTATTCCCCAGACTTTTACCATACAGTTGTAAAGAATGCCTTTGAATGCAGAAGCATAAAATTTCTCTTCGCTTAAAATAGGAGACCCAAACCTGTTCCAGCATGACAATGGCCCTGTGCACAAAGCCAGCATGCTGAAGATATGCTTTACATAGGAGTGAAAGATCTTGATTCCCCTGCTATAGAGCTCAACCCTACTGAACATCATTGGGATGAATCGGAGCGCTAATTTCAGACTTTACCAGACAATTTACTTTACTAACACCCTTCTGGGTGAATGAGCACAAATATCCATGACCACCAAGACTATACTCCGCAATCTAGTGGAACATCTTCCCAGAGGAGTGGCGGTTATTATAGGAGCAAATGAAGACTAAATGTGGAATGGGATGTTAAAAAGCACATATCAATCTTCTCTAATATAGTACACAATCATTGTAATATCATGTTATTCTATCAATCATAAGTCCTGATTTGTCCTACCATTTTGTAATCCCAGTTGCCCAAATATCTGTTTGGCAGCACAAATGAATGATCTGTGTGTAATTAAATGTTTGATAAGAATTGTTTAATACATATAAGCACTACTTATAAGCAACTGATGTGGCATGCAGCTAAACGAGCAGAAGAAAAGGTGTAACCACTGATCTCTGTTTTTCTATTTTGTGCAAGGCCTCTGACGGAGCGACACGTGTCATTAGGTAAGCTGCTTTCTTTTTTATTTTTCCTCTGTGCTGTTTCCTTTCCCTGCTCCCTCCCTTTCTCCCTCCCTCCATTCTCTCACTCTCTCTCCCATTATCTCTCCGCTGCCTCCATCTGGACTGAGGGTTTTTAGTGCTTGCTAAAGCAGCTCTTGCTGCTGATGGAAGTGGAAAGGCTAGTTCTGATGCACGCTGGTCAAAGAACGGATATAGACACATGCATACAGTGAGCTGATCTGAAAATGAGACGTGAAGCTCACAAATGGTAAGTCGAGGAAGGCTTGCTTGCATGCATGTGTGTGTATTCGTGTGTATATGTGTGTATATCCCACAGGCTGTTGCACTACATTATGAATGAGTCCCATGTTTTCTTTGTTAGTCCAAGTTTGATCTATTGGACTTGAACTGTAATGGTGCAGTTTATAATTATGAGACATGCAATTGATTTATTACATTTATTGAGCATGTGTGTATGAATGGAAATGATTCTTGTATTGGAAGATGTAGCTTTACATCTGTGCTCTGGCTCAGTGTGGTGATACCTCATAAGAACGAATAATGTTTCTGTTATAACTTTCAGCAGAGAATAAGTGATCACAACTTTTTCTAAAATATAAAATGCAAAATATTGAAATTTTTGGTGATAATAAAAAGATCAGTCACTGATTCACCTGAAACTATGATTAAAGATCGAAATTAATTGTGATAATAATAATAACAGTAATAATAAAAAATAATCATTATCACTATTAATATTATAGTAGTTATTGGAAACTGAATTCAGTACACATCTTGATATGTAGTGTTCTCAAATGCAAAAGTAGCCTTTGTAGCTCCTTGTCCTCCACTCATGCCATAGTGGAAAGCCATGAGAAGCTTATTGACTTATCCATAGTCACAGAGAATCTTGGAAGACACTAAAAACATTAGGCATTGAATCTGAGACCAAAGAAACAACTCTAAAGGCTCATATTGTTTAGCTTTACAACATAACCTGTGATCGGTAGGTCTGTAAATAGGCTTTGACTTGTCACATATACACCGACCAGACATAATATTATGACATCATAACATAATAACCTGAATCCTAACCCTAAATTCTCCCTTCATCATGGCACCTGTTAGTCGGTGGGATATATTATGCAGCAAGTGAACATTTGGTCCTCAAATTTAATGTGTGAGAAGCAGGGAAAATGAGCAAGTGTAAGGATTTGAGCTAATTTGACACTGAACAAATTGTAATGACTAGCCGACTGGGTCAGAGCATCTCCAAAACTGCAGCTCTTGTGGGTTGTTCCTGGTCTGCAGTGGTCAGAATCTATCAAAAGTGGTCAAGAAAGAAACAGTGGTGAACCGGCAAAAGGGTCATGGGCAGCCAAGGCTCATTGATGCACGTGTAGCTTAAATAGCTGAAGAAGTTGATGCTGTTAATGCTCGACGGGTCAGTAATGTTTTGGCAGCAAACAGGGGACCTACACAATGTTAAGAAGCTGTGATCAGCCATGATACAGCACCGCTAGAGCAGAGAGAGTTAAGTGCTGGGGTATGAACCCATGAGTACTGTTATAATAGTGGTGTGAATTCTGTGCATGTAAAACACATCAAGCTTCTTCAAAATCAACCAAGAGAGGCTCCAACTTCCCTCGGATCGCAATCTGATCGAGAGTCTGTGGGACGAGCCAGACAATGAAGTCTGATCCATAGAGGCTCCACCTTTCTGCTAACTTTCTGTGTTCTCATTAATGTAGGCTGATAGGGGTTATTCAGAATCTGCTCCTTAGTTTATGTAGAATGGTGTGAAAAACAAAAAATATCAAGCAAATGGCAGTTTTGGGGGTAAAATTAACTGAATTAGATGATTCTTCTACACTGTAACCTCAGATTCCTGACAGGAGTGGAACCAGTCTCATGGGTCAGCGTGTTGTTTATTTTTTTACTTGTTTTTTTTTTTAGTAGGAACCCATTCATAAGTAAACTTGTTTTTTAAATTTTTTTAACTGAATTATCATTATTTGTTTAGTGCTGGTAACAAACGAACACGGTCACGAAGCTGCTTCACAAGAAATACCAAAATAATATCTTTGCTATGAATGCTAGCTCTCCTAAATATTTCAGCTAAGTTGTACTAACGATACAGCAAAATATGTGCGATAATGGCCTTTTGTATGGAGTAGTGCTTTTAAACAACACCTTAAAGAAACAATGTACTGGATTTGAAAGGTTACATGATAAAAACTGCCAGCTTTACTTCAAGATCTACGTTGCCAGATTGATAAAAAAAAGGGGCATTCACAATTTTTCTTTCTAAAAAAAAAAAATTAATGACACTCAAAACCCTGCATACACTACATTTCAGTAACAAAGATAAAGAAACAGGACACTGCTAACCTGCCAGCTAGTGCTGCATTGCTGCATGGGATATTCTCACAAATCCATTTCCAATAAGTTGCCAACTCCGACAGCCCTTTCATTCATCTTTTCTCTTTTGTTTGTGTGACTGAGATTACCCCTGAGGTGAAGAAATGTCACACCGCCTGGCAGCGGGCTTTGGCTTCTTATTAACAAGGCAGCCAAATAGCCCGAGACTACCCTAGAGGGTAAGGAGTGAAATCTCACTTTAATCCAGATAGCAAAGGCACCCGAGGCAACAACACTGCCGAGCACAAAGAGTGTGTGTGTGGCAGTGTGTCTAGGTGTCCTGGAGTCTTTAGTAATATGGATTTAGCTGATAAAGAGAGAAGCCTGAAGCGAAATGGCAAGAGTCAGCTGTAGTAGAAAAATGTGTGGGCTCAATTATGTACAGAGGCTCTGTCCTATATGCTAAAGTTTACCTATAGCAAGTGTTCTTAATATAATATTAACAATATTCCATGCAAATGTACTGAATCCATATATTGTTCTGTTAATATTTGGTCATTTACACATAGGATAGCGTTCTCTGTTAGTTTCCTGCATAATTATACGTTTAATAATACATTTAATTATTTCATTTGCTTCCTTCTTGCTATGATAATCTTTTTACTGATTTGATTGGGAATTAATGACCTTTCAGCATTTAGAAGTAAAAAATCGAATCAGGCATAACATTATGACTGGTGAAGTGAATAGCACTGATTATCTCTTCATTATGGCAGCTGTTAGTGGGTGGGATATACAGTATGAGGCAGCAGGCGAACATTTTGTCATAGTTGATGTGTTAGAAACAGTAAAAATTGGCAAGCGTAAAGATCTGAGCGAGTTTGACAAGGGTCAAATTCTGACGGCTAGACGTCTGGGTCAGCGCAACTCCAAAACTGCAATTTTGTGGGCTGTTCCCTGTCTCCAGTGGTCAGCATCTATCAATAGTGATCCAAGTGAGAAACAGAGGAACCGGCAACAGGGTCACGGGTGGCTAATTGATGCACGTGGAGAGCGAAGTCTGGCCCATGTGCTCCAACAGACAAGCTACTGTAGCTCAAATTGCTGAAAAAAATCATGCTGTTAATGCTTGACGAGTCAGGACTGTTTTGGCAGGAAAAGGGGGACCAACACAATATTAGGCAGACGGTCATAATGTTATGCCTGATCCATGGCCATAAAGTTTTGCCTGTTCATTGTGCAGTGTTGCCTCTGAACCTTGTTCCTTGCGGAACCTGAAGCCATTGGTTACAGTTTAGCATTTTGGTTCATAATTTAATTGCATTTTTCAAATGTTCACATAAAGACCCAGATATATGTGGTTGTTTTTAAATTCTTTCAGAGTGGGTAGTGCTGCTAAACCATGCTGTTTTAGACTCTTATGAATTATTCAATCATCGCTGCATGCATCTTGTACACAGAATAACAAAGAAACTTGTGGCCAAGTGGAACCATGTGAACTGGAAAGAAGTGCGTACAGACAGCTTAGAGGATCTGAAACAGCATAAGCTAAAACTATTTTAATTATTAAATGTTTATCATGCCAGTAATAGGTGATAAACCAGGATCATGCTATTGATAATCATAGAATACTAATACCTGTATATGCATACAAGATGAGGTCAAATGTCAAAAGACTGTAATAGACTGTAATGGCTCCTACAAATTGTACATGGACTTTGAGCCTTGAGAGGCAACCAATTATTTCTAGCAGAGAGGACACTTGTATCTACATTGTTGGATTTAACTGTATTAGAATCTAATGACACTATACCAGAGGGTAGGTTACTATGAATAAAGTAAGATATATGTGGTATTACAGCCTTGATCATAAGTTCTACTTTTTAAATAACCTCAAAGTAAAAGACAAAAAAGAGAGGGAAAAAGAGTAGGCTGAAGTAAAAGTGAAAAAGCAAAGGACTTTTTTTTTGAGGAAACAATCATGCGGCTTAGCTGTAATGAGGTAAGGCATGACATAGGCATAACATGGTTGTCTTATGGAATTGAACTAAATGCATAGAAAGTGTGCAGTAGCTACGGGACCTTTACAGTACTGTAAATACAGACGTGGACAAATTTGTTGGCACCCAGTGGTGAGCCGTCAGGGCCAGCAAGGTCTTCTCTGAGAAACGATGACTTACATGTTTATATATATATTTGTCCATTAATATGTATAAAATTATTCCCAATAGTCCATTTTCATAATTTCATAGTCCTACTCCAAGGCCGCCTATAATTGGATAGTCAGAAAGCGCACTAGTCAGAGCTCGCAATCCGCATCCGTAGTGAACTGCACAAGCTCAAATAAATTCATGTGGATTTAATAGCCTTTCATTCCACAATGTCGGCCACAGGTGAAGAAATTAATTTGATTGCAGACACATTTACAAGACAGACTTTTCAAGAAAATCTAGACATCCTGAGGAAAGGTCATCTAAAACAGTTCAAAACAGTTGTTAATCTTTTTCCCCCAGAAAAAAAAGCAATGCACAGAAAAAATGCACAAAAATGCACTATAAACCCGGAGACATTTTATGATGTAAATTTTTATGCTTCTGCTAGAGATGATGTATGGTGATGAGGCAGCTGTGGCTACAGTGAAAGGAGACTTGTTGAATTGTGTATATTAGATTTCTTGATTTAGTAATGTCATTTATTCTCACTGTATGAGTTACCTGTCTGTGATACCGAGCTCAGTTATACTGTGTTTCTGCATAATTTTTCTGGTTTCTACAGTATAGCTGTTGCATCATCACGATGGTATTAGGAGGTGAATTGATTCAGGCACCGTTGAAGGGATAGGCATGAAATGCTCGGCCTGACACTGTTGGCACCCCTCTGCACCAAAAAAAAGGACCCTTAATCCCCTTAACCCAATATTCTGTTTTCATGCAATTTAGAGGCTTGTTAGCAGAAATCACTGCTAACAAATGATTTCTGTAGCTCTTAGTGAGACCTCTGTACCTGTCTCCAAGTAGTCTGGTCCACTCTTGATGAGTAACTTTCTTCAGTTTAGTCAGGTTTTAAGGGGGGTGTCTTCTACAGCTTGCAGGTTTCACTCTTTACAGAGATGATATTCCATAGAAGGCCACTTCAGGATAGCCTGTTTTTAGTGTTTCTTGGGTGTACTGTATATAATGCTGTCCCATGAGATGCATCCGTATCTTAAAGAGTCTCGATCAAGCTGTTTGGACATGTTTCCAATGCTGTAGGCCTCTCATCCTCAAATCCTGCCAATTCATCCTGATACTACTCTCCGGTCCTCATCATTCTAACTATAGACCAATAACTGTTCAAAATGATTTGACAAAAAGACAGGAGGCAGAGCTGGAGGTGGCAGAGTTGAAGATGCTGCGAGTGATGAGGATGGACAGGATTAGAAATGACTTTTTTAGATGGACTGTGCAGGTAGGATGTTTTGGAGACAAGGTCAGAGGAGATTGAGATGGTTTGGACATGTGCAGAGGAGGGACATGGGGTATATCATTAGAAGAATGTAGAGGATGGAGCTGGAGGGAGGGAAAAAGGAAGGCCAAGGAGGAGGTTTATGGATGTGGTGAGGGAGGACACCCTTGAAAGAGGCAAATGTGGAGGACAGGGTGTTATGGAGAAAAATAAAGCGTTAGTTTTAAGCTCATTTGTCACACTTACAACAATATCATGTGCTGAGCTCCCAGCAGGCAAAGAGATGATCGTGAATGATGTGTTTTGCGGACGTTGTGGAAAATGTTCACTGATCTTGATTCAATATGGTACACGGAATTATGCTCATTCATAAGAGAAAATAATTCTACTGTTATGTATTCGACTGTGTGATGATTGCAATGTGTACACTCACATAAAGAAACAGAACTTGTATACTCCTATGTACAGGAGCTAGAAATAAGTACGTAACAAGTTATTGATTGCCGTTCAGGAGCTCACATATAGCAAAGGTATTTTGTCTAAAAATGCAAAAAGACGTATAGAATCTGGTGAACATCTTTGTATGTATATGTATATATATGTATATATATATTTACACAATATATGTGAGCACAAAACTGGATTCTGGAGTGGTGTTTGCAACCGTTACACATACACAAGATGTTCAAATTCATGCAGACTACACAAAGGTGTCAAGAGTCCAGAAACCTTAGAAGAAATGAATTGAGCCTGCAAATGCAGAAAGTTGCAGGATATGAAGAAATGATATGAAGAAATTTGTTTGCTTTAAAAAGCAAAGCCTGCAAAAACCCCGGTCAATGAAATTTCGCAGAATAGAGACAACTCAGTTTAGTTCAGTTCTTTATCATCCACTTGGGAGATTTGTTTATTAGCTGGGTTTGCACATGATTAATAAAAGACTAACAAGAAGTATACGGTAGCTATTGTAAAAATACAAAAAAACACATACTAATGATTTGCACATGTACTGTATGGTTTTTAAACTGGCAATACCCACTGTCAAGCATTTAAGAGTTGGGTTCAAGGAATCATGTGAAGTCATGTGTACACATATTTGAACGGTTTAACTGAAAACCGGGCATACATTTGCTGAAGGAAACGACACTGCATGAAGAGAATCCTTGTTGTGCTCATTTACAGCGTTGCACCATTACAGTGTTGTAGATCTCCAGCAGAGTTGCAAATGGGCAGAAAGCTCAGGTCAGTGGGAAGCTGAAGTTCCCTCAAATAATGAACATTTGCACCAAAGCAAAAAAACAAAACAAAACAAAACAAAAACCTCCTCAAACTCAGACTTGTGACAGCAAATAGTCTCAGAGAGATCATCTAGGTCTCACGCAGTGTTCAGTTCTGTGCACATGTCAGCCTTTTATTTTCAAACCAATGGTCATTCAGTACTTATTGTTAATTAATTGGTATAAGACATTTTATTTTCTATCAGTCAGGTTTTCTGTTAAATGCATTTTCCAATAATTATTGTTATTCCTCATAAAATCACACAAACGTCTTCCATCAGGCTCTCTGGATCTACTCTGGAATCAAGTGAATGTCTTTGATTGCTGTCTTACTATCATTTAGCCACTCTCAGTCCATGATGCAACAGAAAGCAAGTGTTGATCAAAAGAAAACTAGTAATAAATACTAGACAATACACACGGGTGACTCGCAGACGTTGTAACTCCTTGGTTTCTTTCATCTCATGAAGCGTAGAGTGTGATTAGACACCATGTGTCTCAGGGGCTCCTTCAGAGATCACAATCAGAGATGGAACAGATTGGGAAAGATGGATGTACAACGTGCCTGACTCTGAGGAGGATATTGTGGAGTTCATCGACGGTGGAATTTTATTAACACGCAATTAATGCAGCACGCATTTTTGTTTGACCGTTTTTTATTAAAGATATGAAAAGAAATAAATATAGAAGAGGCCAAATTAAAACCTTCAACACAACACATTTATTCGTAATGTCTCTTCTTTACTCAGATATAAAAAAAAAAAACTCTACCGAATTTTTTAAAAATTATTAAACATTTGTTTTACTGATACACCTTAAAAGTCTTAAAACAAGCACCAAAATCTGCCATGATACATACATCTGGCAATTAAAACCTGGTTTGGTGTCCTGATAATTTTTTATGTAATTTACGAAAGTATTTTTTATGAGCTGTCCTTTCCAATGACTACTGGATGTACAACATGTAGTAGTAAGAAGATTAGTATCACCCTGAAACTGAGTTACAGTACAGTGGCCAGGGTCATAGAGGCTTTCCAAAATGTGTTCCATTAAGAACAGGCCTCGCAAGTGTCCATCAAAGAAGTTGAGCCCTCATGCTGTACGTCAGGTGCAGAATCTGCTTAAAAAAAACATACGCATGAGTGCTGCCAGCATTGCTTTAGACGTTGTAGAAGTGGAAGGTCCGATTGTCAGTGCTCAGACCATACGCCGTACACTGCAAGAAGTTGGTTTGCATGACCGTCGTCCCAAAAGGAAGCTTCTCCTAAAGCTGGCTCACAAGAAAGCCCTCAAACAGTTTGCTAAAGACTGCCTGTCCAAGTGCATGAATTACTGGAACCAATTCTGTGGTCTGATAAAATAAAACAAGATAAACTTGTTTGGCTCGGAGGGTGTCCAGCATGTGTGGCAACGCCCTGGTGAGGAGAAGATAGGGGATAGAAAATACAGACAAAGAAGGTTTATGAAATGTTTTCAAATAAGAGTGTAACGCAATGTCAAAACAGCAACCTTTAAGTTGGATCTAATGTTTGGGAAGAGGTGAAGTCTGCAGAAGCCAAATCTGGTGAGTAGGGTTGGTGCAGAAGTGAGTTTATGTTGTTTCCTGCGAGAAAATCACGTGTGAGGAATTTCACGTTTGCTCCTTCTTCTAATTTGCTGTCCATAGTGAAATTGCAGATGTGTTAATGCACATGGTAAGAACAGCTCTAGTTGCATGGGTCCTGATGTACACTGGACGATGTCTTCTAGTACACTGACTTATGAAGGTCGGTGCTCTGTGTGACTGTGCGTGCAACCTTGTGCTGTCATCTGTTGGTGTGTTACAAAACTAGTCCCAATACCATCTTGTACTGCCCATTGTATACTGCTGCATAAATAGTGTTATAGAATGAACAGTTACTTAATTGTAGCTGGACATAAAATTAAAGTCATTCAAGTCATTCTTAACAAGCTATATTGAGCTATAAATGTAATTAAAATAAAGGTCTGTTGGTTGATTTTATATGCACTTTCTAAACATCCTATTTCAAAATTATAAAAAAAAAAAGCCACTTCTTTGGGAAAATGTTCCACTAGATTTTGGAGTGTAAATGTGGAGATTTGTGCTCCTTCAGTCACAAGGGTGTTAGTAGATGTAGGGTGAGGTCTGGGTGCAGTCAGCGCTCCAATTCATCCCAATAGGTATGATGTCAGAGCTATACAGCAGGCCTCTCAAGATTTTTTCTTTTTATAAAGTTGTCTTTGTTACAGTTTAGGAAGAACCACATTTGGCTGTTTTCACTTCCTGGGAATAGAGTATATGGAAAAAAAGTATTGGAACACTGACTTTACCAGCCAAAGGTGGTTCTTCCCTAAACTTTTACCACAAATTTGAGGCACACAAAGTATAGGGTGTCTTTGTTTTCTCTTTACTTAAACTAACCTGTTTTCTGGATTGTGCTTAAATTCTATCCTATATGTATTTTTAATGTAATAAATGTATAGAATACTGTAGGTCTGACAAAATACTATAAACAAATTAATAACTTATTAAAATTGTTGTTCAGGGTTCATCAGTCTGTACATGACGGTAGCAGTGTTTTCTTTTCTCTCTTTTTTTTTATCAGGATCAATCCTGACAGAAAATTACTGTCTGATATGGGAAGGAAAACGTAGGGTTTGCTTTCACACCAGGGAATAACTACACACAAGAAAAAAGTGAAAAGTAACATGAAAAAAATATATATTGGGAAAACTTCACAAAAAGCCTCTCGAAATGGTTGTAAACATCAAAAAAGGAGGTAAGAGTAAACAGAATCCAATTAAAAAACAAAAAACATTCATCATCATAGCAATTTCATCTTCCATTAACTAAAGTGTTGATGAACTGAGCCTTGGAGACCCCAGTGGATGTTTACTCATGCCATTCTTCCAAAAATCTCACCTATGCTCTTTATACTGTATGTTCACATTATGTGGACACCTGACCATTTAACATCCCATTTCCTATTAGATTCTTAGTTAGTTTGGTCCATTTAAGTCAAGTCAAGAAGCTTTTATTGTCATTTCTACCATATAGCTGACGCAGTACACAGTGTAATGAGACAACATTCCTCCAGAACCCTGGTGCTACATTAAACAACATAGAGCTACATCACACAACATAAAGTTACATAACAGAACACAGAGCTAAGTACTAGGACTCAATCACATAAGAGCACGGGATCTGATTTTCGGAAGAAGGCATGGCATGAGGTTGGTGTTCCGATTTATTCTAAAGGTGTTTGAGGTTCATTCAGTGAGTCTAATTTCTTCTAGAACTTCTTGACCTCATTTTGTACACAGAGGCAACACCATTCTGGAACAGATTTCTAGACAATTTTGTACTTTCAGCTTTGTGGTAACCTTTATATGGTCAGGTCATATACAGTAGCCAAGCTTGTTATGGTTGAGTTGTAGACTTGCTTAGGAGGACCAGCCTGAAATACATTGATAATAATCTTATATTTTCTATAAATATTTTTTGTAGTGTAGAGGATTACCATATAAACTACATTGTTTCCAATGTAACTCAAGTTTATATTCAGTAATAAAGACAGCTAGAGTTTATTGATGGGAAATAAATATATATATGTCTGACCTTGGTGGGCTGGAACCCCAAGATTGGTCTGTTTAACATAGATGATGCTGCAAAAGATGGGAAACGAGTGCCCCCTGTAACAGATCTAAAGTTGTGTAAATGAAGAAAAGCACGGTATAGGCTGCAGCCCAGGTATCAGGATAACCAATCAGCACACAGTTTTATGGCTGACTTAGACCTGTTAAGTTAAACATTCCTGTAATAGGTATGTTGTAATTTTAAAATCGATGACACAATGACAATTTCAGACCCCTCCATGATTTCTAAGTGGGAGAACTTGCAAAATAGCAGGGTGTTCAAATACTTATTTTCCTCACTGTATATTATACCTTGAGTCTAATCTCCTTATAATCTGTGCACTATTCTGTGTTTTATTCCGACCTCTCCCACACTTTCCATTGTCTTATACCAATTAAAACCTCTAATAGCAATCCCAATCACTTTCCCCAATTAAAAAAAAAGAATTCGGTTTTCCTGTTAGAGTGAAAGAACCTGTTCTAGATAATTAAAAGCTGTGCATGTTTTGCCAATTAAGGGAAATCATTACCATGCCATCTTCATTTCTCATTAAAGAGCTTTCCTGAGCTGCTGGGTTTCATCAAAACTTTCTGTTTTACACCTCGATTAACCAATCTTTTCAGTCAGAGTTGCATATTGCAATGAAATGTATTATTTACTTAAAGGTGGCATGCAGTGTATGCGTTTGGCTACTCAGAAAGCAGTAAATTAAAGTCAGAAGTATAAGATTGTCTTCAGATGCTTGTATATGCGCAGTTCATTGCAGGAACAAAAGGAGGACCTACGGAAGCGGCTGACCTACACCACCCATAAACTGGAGATGCTGGAGTGTGAGTTTGATGCCACCAAGCAGTACCTGGAGACGGAACTGAAACGGGCCCAGGAAGAGCTGGAGAAATTCACTGACAAGCTACGCAGGTTTTCTCTTTTAAGATTAAACAAAGTACTGAACAGGGCTACTGGTTGTTGAAGCTGTGGGGAGAGGAACTCATCCTGGTCCTGAATGGTCATTCAAAAATCTCTTCATCATGCATCACTCAATCTAACCTGCCGAAATAATCGATTTAGGAAGCGCAGGAAGATTATAATAGTTGTGCATTCTTTATGAGACTTCCTGAGCAAAGCAGATGGTCAGGATTAGTTTGCACACAAACCCTTAATAGCCACATACAGAATTTGCTGCATACGTTGGATTTTGTCTAAATAAATGCTTCCCGAGTTCCTGAGGAGCTCAGCAGCTGTAATGCCTGATTATTCATAGCAAACAGAGTCATCTTTTCCCATGTGAAACATTTCTGTAGCACAACACTGCCATCACCCTGTAAAGTGTGTAAAATGAACAGCTCCTCGTTGCATATTTAAAGCCTGTTTAAAGCTATTAAAAGCCAGAAACTACTGTTTAATCAAATTTAAAGCATTATAATGAATATAACTTTAAACTAAATTGCATTATTATTTAACTGAACAATTTAGTGGTGTGTGTGTGTGTGTGTGTGTGTATTTGTGAAAAAAAAAAAACCCAATGCGCAAGCAGTATTATGAGCTTGATTGCAACAGACAGGCCTTGTGTAATAAAACTCCTTCATATAAAACTATAAATTACCACCCTCAAAGCAAAAAAAAACAACAAAAAAACAAAAAAACAATAAAGTGCTTCTTTTTCTCGCCCCCAAGTAAATGAGCACACTTTCACAATTAACTTGAGACCGGATGCTTGAAAAGATAAGATTAGAAGGTCACACACAGCGTTTCATTAACACGCTGGAATCCCACCAAGAGTAGAATCTGGTTTGTGCTAAAAGAAAATATAAATACACTCAAGTGCCTTGCAAAGAACTGAAATTAAACCCATAATCATTAATCATTTGTGCCAGGATTTATATCTGTGACGGTATTCTCTGTGAATTACTTTGAGCAAACCAGTGAAGTATTACAAATTATTCTAACTTATCTTATTCTATTTGCTTGCAGGATACAAAGCAGTTATACAGCACTGCAGAGGATAAATCAGGAACTAGAGGAGAACTTTAACCAAAAGGTGAGACACCTGTCCAAAGGATAGCTAACTAACATGTTATACATTAACAAGGAATCTCTGGAAACACATTTGAGAGCTAGAGTTAGCAAAAATAGATCAAGCTAAATTTTGGTGCACTGAATAAACAAATCAAAACACAGACGGAAATCTGACATTCTGACAAGAAGCACATAATATAAAGGAAAGTACTTGAGAAGTAAAATGCTATGATTTACAGGCCGATGAAATTCAAAGATTGGTGAAGAATACTAGCTACAAAAGTGCAAAAAACATGGCATAGCTGAATATGTGAGGTAATGGTAGTTTATTGAAGCTATTTTGGAGCACAACACTTCATAAGTGGCAGAAGTTTCCAGGTACAGATGTTTCTTTTCACCCCATACATGTCTGCCTATTTGTGTCTATTACATCCTGTCTGAAAGCTCAGGATATATGCAGCTAGTGTGGTCAGCTAGCACATATAAATCAGCCAGAGTTGGGTTTCCCTCTATACCTCTATATCCATGTCCTGTACCCCCTTCAACCTCCTCAATAGCAGGTCAGTATTCATTTAATAGTTAAGACCCCTCTAACAGAAAGCCAAACTAAAAAAAGATCTCAAGACTAGCTAGCAAACACTTCAGGAAAAAGTGATGCATTGTGAATTTCTGACTGGAAAATTGTCAGTTTAAATCCCAGCCCCTCTTTGGCCTTCAAGCAGGTTGGTTTTTTTTTTTTTGTACACTGCTTCATTGTATCCTGTATCCATTTATATCACCACATGGCCATGATGATATAAATGTACTTAAACAAAAGAGCAACTTTGGCTTTAAGTTTGCTTTGTATGTATAAGTAATTGGCCAGAAGACTCTGCCGTGTTTTTTTTTGATGAACCCTGGGTTTCTATCTGAACTCATATTAGCCCCTTTGTGAAATAATCAGTTGATCTTGCAGTGAAAACTTTTCACAACAGAAATTGTCTCAAAGCAGCTTTACAGAAATCAACAGTGAAGGTGAATGGTGTGCATTTATCCCTGATGAGCAAGCCGTGGTCATTGTGGCAAGGAAAAACTCCCTTAGATGTTATGAGGAAGAAACCTTGAGAGGAACCAGACTCAAAAGGGGAACCCATCCTCATTTGGGTGACATCAAGAGTTTGATCATAAATCTTTCAACAATACAGAACACTGGAGAGTGAGAACTAACATGAGTACTGGAGTATAAGATTATAAGTAAATGTTCTTTCTACAGTCTTTGGTATAAAAGTAGGAGCTACTGAGCTCAACATTTGTGATCATCACAGATCCAGCAACAGCTTCTCCATGCCAGAGCCTTTAAACACTCCAGGAGGTCCAATGTTAAAACTCCACACATATAGTGGGATCCAATTGGCACTGGTACGTCTCTAGATGGTTCAGGATGTTTGCGAGTAACTCTAATGTTACTATTAACACACCAATCTATTAATAGAATGATATTAATGATTCAAACACTGATTGACATTTATTAAAATTATTATAAGCCCAAAACCTTCTTTTTAACTATTTTAAGAAAATCATTCAAATAAGGCCACAGGTGTTGTAGCAAGCTCGAGTCAGGAGTTTCTTCCATCATTCATTCCTCTCAAAATGTTCTGCTTGCTGTTGAACTGATGCTGAACTGTATGTTCGTGCTGAGTAGATACCAGCAAGCGCAAAATAATGTTCAAAACAGAGCACTCGCTCTACCCTGATTGGTGGCTTGCTGCGTGACCTGTTTTTATCGACTCATAAATAAAAAGATTTACAATTCTCGACTCAAGAAATAAAAAAATTACATTTACTTCGTTACTGTCCACTACTGATTAATTGACATTTTAGCAAAGTTTTACATGGGTAAATCTCAATGACCTTTAAAACTGAACACAAGTTATATATGCATTGGACAACCACCAAAACTCCTCATCATTTATAACCAGTGCTGGCTCAGAGAGAAATGGCCCTATGACAAGGGCATTTCTTTTAAATATTACATTATATGGTCATTCATGCCTTGTGAAGGTCTTTATCAAACACAATACATTTCTATTCTGGTGAATGTAATCTATGTAGGATATAATCCCATCCACAAGGCATGTAGGATCACTAACTAGTTTATTAAACTTAAAAATGACATATGATATCATATGCTATGGCCTTCAGAGTCACCAGACTTCAAAACAAGATATTTTAGACTCCATCATCAAACCTATCATCTGAAAACTGCCAACACTTCACGCTTCACAGCATGTTTGCTGAATCAAAAGCCATACTACTTTTAGGAAAACTTTTCAGAAGAATTATGTGACATTTACATCCTTTGCCTTGCTCTAGAAACACAACTAAAATTCTTGCAATGTAAAAGTCCCTTTTTTTTCCAATTTTGGTAGCCAGGAACAAATTTCTATCCTTCAAATAAAGATAGCCAGCTTAAGAAGCACTTCTCATTGCGACTGTAGCATCTTTTCATTCCTTGAAAAGCTATTTCAAAGAGAAATGTTCCTCATGCTGCAAGTCCCAGAGAAAAATCATGAATGAAAAGTGAAGGTGAAAAAAACATCATTTAAAAAAATGTCTATTAAGCCATGATAAGTTTGTAGGAAAAAACAGCACTAGTGTGTCTGGATGGGTGGTGAGGACTGTGATGGAATATAAATTTAGAAATACATAGGAAGTTATTCTGAGTTATTTTTTTTCCCATTACATAAGGAATATAGCTATGGAAATACATTTCTATCTTTTCCTATTTCCTTTAAAACTTATTTTCTGCAGAAATGTCAAAAGTTCATACATTCTTTACTTAAATAGAAGTACAGATACTTATGTTTTAAAAGATAATGGTGAAATTTAAGTAATGCCTCACTTTTTCACTCAAGTTAAAGTAAAGAAGTTTGGGCTTTGACATGTACTTAAGTAAAGAATACCCATTTCTACTTCCTGTTTAGTGTCATGCTGGTCACTGGACCTCACGTCATATTAATATATTGATATTAAATAATTTTAAATGTTGTTTTCTAATGAATGTATCCCATACTTTTTTGTTGCCTTCTGCCCTGCTTGTTGTAGCTTCATAAGCTAGCCTACATCTGTGGTGCGTGAGAGTCAGGAAATGATACACCAGTGGTAGATTGAAAAATCCGCACAATGACGCGAAATAGGTCGATCATGTCTAAACTAATGTAACGAGTCTGGTTTGAAAATGTAAGAAATAGAAAGTACAGATTTTTTGTGTAAAAATTTTTGAGTAAAAGTAAAAAGTTATATATAGTGAAATAAAGTACTGATTCCAGAAAAATAAGGTACAGTAAAATATTCATTCTCATTAGGTACCAGGTCTAATTTTCCAGCATTGGGTGATTAGCATAGCAAAAAAAAAAAAAAACATTATTCAGGAAAGGAAATTGGTTACTAAATAATAATGATGGCTTTAAAGGAATCAGAGTAACAGCGAATAACCTGAAGCTGGGATATTTTATGCTTACTGGAATAAAGCATATTTTTCCAAATACAACATTACTTATCACTTTAATGCAGGTGAGGTAAACTTAGTCTCAGCATTTTTGTGAGCCAATCGAAAGGCCATAAATCATAACGGTTATTATTTTTTTCAACTGTATGTTGCTTCGAGTAAAAAGCATTACCAGGAGAAGATAAATGCAAATGTAAATAGGTCCAGGAGAACACCCAAAATCATATTATCCACTTACGTAACATAGTTTTTTTTTTTTATAGTTTAAAACATTCTTTACTTTTCTGCACTTCTCTGGAAGTGTTCTGAAATGGTTTTACATATCTCCCATGAATTCTTCTCTCCTTTATTTAGACACAGCAATATGAAGAGGAGAAAAGGACACTCACTCGTGAGATCGTCGTACTCAATAGTCATTTAATGGAGGCCAAAATCACTATTAAAAAGCTAAAAGAAGACAATGTAAGTCATTTTTTTTTCATCAATTCACAGATTAACTGGTGCAAATGCATTGTTTACTATAAAAATGCTGATAAAACTTTTAAAATCTTTTAGGCACGACGAAACAACTTGATATGTCTCAGGGACTCAATACAATTACCGATTTGTTGGTTTGAAACCCATCTGTTCCAGTTTTTCTTCCACACTTGCCCAAAAGGCATCATTTTGACTATGAACACCTCATAAATTAGCAACTAGTGACTTTGCTCATTTCTTTCTAAACTTCTCAAACATTCTGTCTTTCATCAACCGTCTCACTATTTTATTCAAAACAGTTTTAGAGATAATTACACATAAACACATAAAGCTTTATGTGCTTGTTCCTGTATTTTTAGAAGGTTCACTCCACAAGATCAGCCAAAATGTCATCAGTCTCATCCTAATGGACCTTTCTGCAGTGTCTGACAGGTCTTATGAGACTTGTCTAATGAAACAAAGAATGGCAAGTGTGTGCTTCTTAGGCTACATCTACACTAATCCAGATAATTTTGAAAATGGTGTTTTCGTCTAAAAACGCTCTGCGTACACACTTTCATTTTCAAACGCTTCACAAAAGTTGCTCATCCACAATGAAATATCTGAAAACGTTTACATTCCTGTACTGCACATGAGCGAAACTTAAATCTGTGTCATTTCCGTCAGCCATTTTGTTATATTCCGGCTCTTTATAATGTCATGGCAATGACTACAAAATGCATCATCATTTCCCAAAGCCCCCATTTTCGCAGTCCACACCGTGACGTGAAATTGGACCCACCATCTTTAAAGTCGTCATGCAAAAATGTCCTGTCCCTTATTTGAGAGGACGAACTTACAAAATATAATGTCTGAATAGCTTTTTAGATTTTGGTCTTAAAGTTCTTAAATTATTAACCTACCAAAACATGATTTTTCATACTAAGTGCCATACATTTATAGGAAAATTCATGAAATCAACCTTCATAGGAGTGCAACCCAAACCCAGACCACATAGTAATCTAAACAAGGTCATTGAATTGGATAGGAATGAAGTCAAAAGAAGCACTATGACCACTAAACCCTTCTACAAGTTTTTACCATTCATTAGTTGAATTCTTATAATAATAAAAAAACCCATGAAGACCATGGAATAACAAACAGCTACTTTTTTTTCTTTTAAACTCATTAATTCCTGGTCACACTTCACTTTATTACCATATGTCTAGACCAATCTGTGTCCTAAGCCACACTTTGAAAAGAAATGCAGCTCATACTCGCTCTAAATAAATACCAAGAGGATTGACAGATGGTAGACTGTATGAGATAGTGATAATTGTCTTGAGGGCACCATAAGAAAAATTGAGGTCAGAGGCTGGAGTGCAGATGATAGATGTCTGGGGTTTAGGGGTCCAGTGGGAATGAGACATAATGGCTTAATATTCTAGATTCAGATCCGAGGATGTAACAAGAGCGCTGGTCTAGTGCGATGTGATACAGTGACTAATGATACTTGTTTACTAGTTCAGATTTTCACACTTGACGATACGTCCTGCTTTCTGGATGCATTCCAGTGAATAAATTTCAATTGGTTCCCAAGCTATTTATTTCTGTGAGGCTGCTTCGGGTGAATATGTGATGCTAAAAAAATGGCTGCTATACAAATAAAACCGATTTGAAATGAATTTCGGAATTCAGAATGGTGATCAAGGTATATTTTTGGAATTGAGGGGAATTAGATGCTTTAGAATTATATGCTGAGATGGATGTCAGTCTGTTGGGTACAGTAGGCTGGTGGAGAACTTTTGGAAAAATGCTATTCAGGACCCTCAATGTTCTTCTATCCAGTATTAAAACTGAAATGAATATCATGTAAGAGAACATTCTTATTTAACTAAAATTACAGTTAACATTTGGGATATGGGTTGCATGCCATAGTTAGCTAGTCCCTGTACATCTCCATGAATATATGGTTTGCATGGTAGTGGAAGATCTTGAGATGTCTGCTGTAGAGCTTTGACCTCAACCCTATTGAACACCTTTGGGATGAATTGCACCCCAGGCCTCCTCAACCTACATCACTACCTGACTTTATAGCTGAATGAGCACAAAATCTCCATAAGCACACTTTAAAATCTAGTGGAACATCCTCCCAGAAGAGTGGGTGGAAGTTAATTTAATAGCAAATGGGGAATAAATGCAAAATGGGATGTTAAAAAAGCACACAGCAATCTCATGGTCTGGTGTCCACAAACGTTTTTCTTTTTTGTGTACATTAACACAGTTTACAGAACATGAGAATTCCTGTATTCCCAAATTATTGCATGTAAATAGTTAGAGAGCATGCTACATATTGAACAAACCAGCTCTTTAGGGTGAAGGTTGCATTAGAACACGATTACAATTAGAACAAGAGCAGACCAATTGGAAGAACAGAGAATTGCTTAAGGGAAAGAACATGATTAAAAAATTAGCAACCTAAAAATGATTGAGGATCCTTCCTTAGAGTAAGAGTCAGTGAAGGAGAATGATTTGCTCAGTTATTTTTCTTGTCCTCTATTCAAACTGAAATGACAATTCTTAATAGACTAAATATGATTTAAAAGGTTTAAGTAAAAATTAAGCTTAAGAATTGTAAGTAAACAACATTAAACGCTGTTATGTTGTTTCAGGATTTAGACAAACAATATTGGACCTGGGTCGGTCTTCCACACTGTGTCAGAGAATATGATGAGGACATCAGAAAAGCTATTTACAGTGTTATGTTAAGACCCCATGTGCAGCCATTTATGATAATATTTTGTGAGCTTATCTTGTTTAAAAGTGTGTTGGGGCAAATTCAGACTTTTCAATGCTATTTTTCCCATTTAATGACTTTTTAATGTGTTTGAGTCATAGAAAGGAATCTGCTCAATGAGTTAAAGAACATTAGGAATAAATCAGGTATGTCAAAAAATATAGCTAGATAGATAGATAGCTAGCTAGATAGATTTGAAGACTATAATATTAATATTTAGATATTAATATAATAATAATATAATATTTCACATCGTCATTCATTATTTCTCCGTCTCTCCTTTCGTCTTCCTTTACCCCTTTTCTCCTATGCAGTTCATTTGAAGACATTTTTCTCACCTCTGACAATATTGATTTTAGTCCTGACCTCAAGTCCAGCCACATGGCTCTTCACTATTTCTGTTTTCACATATTGATGCACTGGAGTATATTATATTAATGACTCTTGAAGCAATTTCAATATTTTATGATTTACAACACAAAAACAATGAGTCTTGCATAGGCTATAGTGTAATGGTTTACATATAGCAAGGAGTGATGAGAAATCTTCATGCATGGTACACCAGCTCTGGTTCTTGTGCCAACCTTGAACAGGTGTGTGTATGTACCACTCTACAAAAGTATGTACTCATGCTACAAAAATGATGCACAGTGCTAGATTCATTGAGAATGCTAGCCTTCCTGTCAACCCTGTCACACTTTCTAGTCAAATTGGAGATAATAAATGAAAATCATTTAAAATAATACAACAACTAAACAGCAAATACCATTGTCAGAGATTTATCATCTCAGCAAATGTTGTGACCAGTGACTGTTTTGGACCCAAGAGCAGAAAACAGACTTTAGGGCAGGAGTATAAAAATCGTTTCCACAAAGGGCCAGTGTGGGTGCAGGTTTTCATTATAACCTAGCAAGTCCACACCTAATTCTACCTGTACAAATCTAAGGATTTTCATTTTCACTGACTATCAGGTGTTGCCCTTGGAAAAGAATGTTCTTCAAGATATACAGTGTGACAATGAACAAAGCATGGCTTGGTGTTTGAGGCAGTGGCTTTAGAGTGCTGAGGGAGATAAAGCAAGCAGGCAGGATGAAGATTAAACCTGGAGCACATGGAATTGAGGGGTTTTAAGTGCTAAAGGCTGATGAGATGCTGAGAAGCAGGTGCGTTCACTTATTCAATCAGGCAAGCAAAATGAACAGAATGGTGCATCTTGCAAAGGACAAACATAAGAAATAATGAGAGAATCGAGGGAAAAATGGAGCAAGAGAGGATGAATGGGGTTGCAAGCTCAAACTATAAACTAAAGACTGCTTATGATGAACAATGACTCATAACAGATTGAAAGACTTTGCAGATGCATTCCAGGGATGGCTCACTAGGTCATGGCCATCACTTCCTCATGCCATTTGCCATTTTAATGCCATTTTGCTCAGGCATTATTTAGAGGCATATCTAAGTAGGTGGGGTCAAATAAAATTTTATGTCACATACATATTCATACAGAGTATTTCATATAGTGGAATGCTTTTCACAACTGTACAGTACTGCAGAATGTATATGTAAATGGAAATTTCATTCGAATTATATAATTGTAACAAATTAGATGCAGCATGTGGAAAACTTCATCTACCTTGTTCATTCGAGATTCTATTATCTTAACACAATTTTCAGGTGATTATACAGTAGCCATCATTCCTAGCATGATTGCTAGCATGTTGAAAAAGCTAGTCTGTCTAGTCATACTAGATAAAGCACAAACAGCATACAACATTTCAGATTTTTTTTTATCCTTATTATTCTTACACAAAGGTACACAACCTTGTGTACGCAGAATGACTTGTCATTCTCTGTGTAAAGGTAATATGGATATATGGGTGCAAATGTATAAAAAAAATCCCCACTTCATAAGAGTGTATTGGGGAAAATCTTGGGATTGGGATTTCAGTCCAAATGTTAAGGAAGAGCAAATTAAAATAAATAGGTGTCCGACATTACCATGCTCCGTGACTAGTCAGAACTGCATATTTTATAAACCCAGAATTAAGCTTATATTGAATATTCCGAGAAAGTGCCGTTGCTAGGACACTGTACTGACGAGCCGTTTTCCCACAGGACCTGTACAAGAAGGACTGCAACAGTGTAGCTCAGCTCCTGCAGTGTGGAAAATCCCATCACAGAGCACCGAAGCAGTCCAAGGTAATTCATGCTCTATTTTTCACCAAAACCCACTATACAGTACTAGACACAATAACACTATATGACTTCCAGGTCAAACTGACTTGCATTGTGGCCAGAAATCTCTTTTCCTTCTTTCAGGGTACTGTAAGGCAAAGCAATTATAATAATCAATGAAATTAATGAGCGTATGCTTGTGCTTCAGGCTTGCCGACAATATATTTCCTTCATTGAAGGGAAAATTGTTTTAATAATAGCCCAGACTAGAAGAAAATTATTTCCTTAGTACATTTTTCAGCCAAAGTAACATTATGCAAAGTAATGCTATCTTTTTCTTCGTTTGCTAATTATATTTTGACTGGAAGCCTGGATGCTGCTGTCATTTAAATAAAAGTACCTGCCAGATGATGAAACAGAAACAAAGATGAGTTGTCCATCCAGAAGCAAAGCAGGTCCGAATACATTTCTAAAACTGTTAGTATTAAAAACAAAGCTCTATTTTTATTTAAAAGTACAAGAAGAGGTGTAAAGGCTGGCAGAATATCAAGGAATAGCAAGAAACAAATTTACAGACGGAGAGAAACGGATTTTGAAAGCACACAGGGGAAATTGGGGCAATGTAATGTATAAGGGTCATTAGGGAAATGGGAAATAGGACGGGGACTGACAAACGGATAAGTGTATTTGATTGTATTGATTTTTGAGCCGAGCTAGAACTTATGCATAATTTAAAGTACCGCAAAACAAAATTCTATCGAATAAATTGAATGTTGTACATACGAGGTGGTATCAAAAAGTTTCGAGACCAGCTCTGTTTACAAAAAAAACTGCATTTATCTGTGTTTACACACTATCACCTTCAAAATAGTTCCCTTGCACAGCAATACAGTGCTCCCTGTGTTCCTGCCACTTCTGGAATGTGTCCTGGAACTCTTCTTTTTGAAGTGTGTCAAGCACCTTCTGCTATTCACGCTGGATCTCAACAGTGGTGCCAAAACGCCAACCTTTGAACTGGATATTCATCTGAAGTCCTCAGGAGCCAAATCTGGCTAGTGGGGTGGGTGCAAAAGTGAGATCATGTAGTTTCCTGCGTAAAACTCCCGTGTGTTTAGAGCTCGGTGACGGGGTGCACACGTGTTCAGAATAGAAGACGTGGTAACGCACATGGTCAGAATAGTACCAATTGTCCAGCTTCTGATATACACAGAATGATGTCTTTTGGCACACTAACTTATGAAGGTCGGTGCTCCCTGTGAATGTGTGTGCACCCTTGTGCTGCCATCTGCTGGCATGTTTTAAAAATAGTCTTTAAACATTTGATACCGCCTCGTATATCCATAGAGACACTATTAATAAGAACATTTTATTTTATATTAAAGAGATAAACAGACAAAAAGGGTAGTGTCTGGAGACTGGGTTTCACTCACACATTTCTCATGAATTTAAGCATTTAAGCTCGCATTTGAATGAGAAAAGAGCAAAACCAAAAACTGTTAAAAGCATATCTTCAAAAACACTATATGAAGTTGGTGGACACCTGACCATAAGATTGGTGAACATCTAATTCACATTTGCTGTTATAATAATCTCCACTCTACTGAAAGTATGTTCCAATAGATTTCAGAATTTGCTTGTGAAGGTTTGTGCTTATTAAGCTACAAGGGGGTTAGTAAAGTCAGGCATTGATGTACTGTAGGGTGTAGGGTCCAGAGCGACGTACAAAAGAGCTTTGAATCTACAGTGGAACGCTAGGTTACAACTGATATATAACTGAAGATACAGACTACAACTGTATGTAGTACTAGGATGTCCTAGTTCAAGTAAAGGAAACATTTGTGGTCAAAGTTTGGGCAAGAAGCACAAATAGTTGAAAAAAAAGGTGTCAATACTTTGTCCCTATTAATCCTCATTAATCATAATAAAAAGCATTATTTTAGCATGCTATTCAACTGTGTTCACCCAGTACATGTTTTATTTAAAATAAAATGTTTATGGCAGTTAACAGTTATAATTCCTAATTACAATATAAAAAGTTCCCTGTGTGTTACATGAATAACATATCTGATTGTCATGGGTCCTACCTGATTACTTTCTAATTCAACTTGCCTCCCTAACAATCTCGGTGCTTCTCTTTCAGCTCCCCAATGACTTCCAAGAAAATGCAAGTTCTCAAATAAAAGATCATGGGCAGGGGAGAGGCAAGGCCCTGCGCCACTCACCCTACTCTGATGCTGCGTCAACAGTCATCGCCAAAGTACTGGAGAAGCCTGAGCCAGGTAGTAGCTGCCCAGTCACTCGCTCACCAAGCCCACTGCCTCAAGATCCAGAATTTCTGGCAAAAAGCGCAATGAACAGTGTAGATACTCTCCAACACCATGGTGTATATAAATCTTCTGACCTGTACTGCAGTGACACGGCACTGTATTGTCCCACGGATGAGGGGCGACAGGATCGCTGGCAGGGGCGTCCGAAGAGCGTGGACCTCCAAGGTAGCGTTCTCGAACCGAGGATTTCCACAGAGAGACACTTGGAGGATTACAACTTTCACTCTCAGTACTCTCCTAATGATGTGGCTCTACACGAATTTGCAGCAGGCTCCACGCCAACGTCAGGCTCCTACTCTAGCTTTAGTGTGGCTTCAGATGAGAAGGGCCTTGCTCCCAGCAGCACCCTTTCCTCTTCTCACCTGGCTCTATACTTGGACTGGTGGGATGGCGATTATGAGTGCAAAAGCACGTTGTCATATGACAAGGAGAGCCCCAGGTTTCCTAAGTCACACAGCTTTCAACATATGACCTCGAGTCCACAAAAGGGTAACTCTCCAGTCTATATGCGTACACCGTCTTGCTACAGCGAGCCATATCGCTCAACACGGCTTAGTTCCTCTCACAGCACCGGCTCCCCGGGAGTGCCAAAAGACAGCTGCGGTAGCATCCGTATTCCCGAGGAGGACCTACTAGGCCGCTGGAGGCATCTGAGTGTGGAGGACATCAACAGCTTTTCATATCGCAATCCTGGCCGTGTTTCTCCTTACAGCTTTTCTGAGCAGCACTTTGCCATGGGCCCTTCTCAGACCAAATTAGGTCCCCTGTACAGCACTGTGCGGAAAGGAGACGACGCTTTCCACACAGCGTTGCCAGATTCCTGCTTCTCCACTTCACCTGGCTCCAGCTTGGCACCAAGCCCCAAGCACAGTCTTGGCTTGTGTAAGACTGAAAAGGGGCCAATGAATCAGTCAAACAACAGCCTCCAAGAGCATAAGAGCACCCTTTTCCTTGCTGGAATCCCAAAAGACAACGAGAGCACTGTGAGCAACGAATATGTAGAGGTAAGCCGGAGGAGCTCAGCCGAAACATTACACCAGTCTCCACTGGATGCTTCCAGTGCACGGCACTACCAGCTTCAAAGTCCAGGGCCACATAGGAAGACTTCTCCACAGCACCAAAAATTCACAAGCACAGGACTTAGTCGAAAGGACAGTCTCACCAAAGCTCAACTGTATGGGACACTGCTTAACTGAGTCATTTATCTATAGTTGAACAACTCACCTGGCTCACTGACTCACCTGGCTACATTCTGAACAAGAAAAACTTTTGGTGTGGTAAGTCGGTGGCTGTAAAAGTGTTAGAAGGACTAAGGGAGGTGTTAATTAGAGCATTAACATTTAAAGTACCTTAATCATTCTGTATAATACCAGAATAGGTTTTATATATACAATACCTCTCAAAACATTGGATACACCTTCTCCGTCAGTGGTTTTCCTTCTCTTTCTTTTATTTAAGACATCCAAACTATGAAAGAACACAAATGAAATTAGGTCGTAAACAGTATTAAACAACTATATATTGTTAAATATATTGAATATATTTTATCCAAAGTAGCTACATTTAGCTTTGAAGACACCTTGGCAAACTCATGACATTCTCTTATCAGATTCACAAGGTAGTCACCTGGAATGGTGTTCGACTCACAGGTGTGCATTGTCAAGTGTCAATTTGTGACGTGTCATTTAATCTTAATCTGCTTTAGACCATTAGTTGTCTTGTGCCGAGAAAAGGGTGAGTACAGGGACAATAGCTCTATTAGTGCTACTACAACTGCATGTATAAGCCATATTATGGAAAAAAAAACTTAAACGTCCCCCCAAGTGTAGTCTTCCAAACCACGAAACAATATGATGAAAAAAGGCTCTTATGAGGACCGACCCAGGTAAGGAAAACCAAGGAAGGAAAAGCAGTCAACAAGTACTCAACACCTGTGGGAACTTCTACAAGATTGTTGGAAAACCATTCCAGGTTCCATAACTCATGAGGCTGACTATGGGAATGTCAAGAATGTGCAAAGCACTCATCAATGCAAAATTTGGTTTTTTAAAGAATCGAAAAAATAAAACATAATCTGGGTTATTTGGCACATTTATTGATTATTTCATATGTGTCATAATTACAATGTGTTCAGTATTAATAAACAATATTAAAAATGAAAAAAATTAAGAAAAACTATTGAATAAGAAGGTGTGCCCAAACTTTTGACTGGTAGTGTACACTTGCACTAGCCTTGACATGGATTTGCAATGATTGCAGACATATTTTCTGTAATTAAAGCTACTAGCACACATATGCCAAGCAATCATTTAGTTGAAAAAGTTACAAAATTCTACCTAACTGCATATGAAATTGTAGAGCAAAGTGAGAAAGGGCATTAGCTAGGTTAAAGTCCTCTGCTTTAAAAGCGTGACTTGGAATATTTGCATGGAATGTCCTCATAATGCCTTTATCCATTAAGGTATTTACAAAGTAAGCCTCTAGTACACGATTCGTGTGGATTTTTGTGTCCTGGTTCTTAAAATGAACAAAAGTCTTATTAATCCAAAACAAAAGCTTATTTTAAACCACTAGACTGTTTACAACATGCGATTTGTGCAACTGCATTCACTGTATTTTTGTGTCATGTGAAAAACAAATTCTCAAAATTTCCTCTGAAATTATTAGATGCAATGACTTTTGCTTTATGTCTGCATTTGTTAGAATTATTTATGTTTGCTAATTATTATTTTTCAACCTGCTGCAATTTAGATTGACCCACTGTGAATGAGTAATAGATAGAATGAGGTTTTATCTACTTCTATTTATTCATTTATTGAATTTTGTTTGTTTGTTTGAACCCTTTTCACTTTCAATATACTGTGCATGTATTTGCCAGTTTATTAGGAATACCTAACTTGTAGTTGTACTCAGTGCTCGAATTTAGGCTGGGGGGGATCCAGGACTCCCCATAAGGCATTAGGGACCCCCATGACAAATAAAAAATAGTCTTAGGGGGGTCCCAAAGATTATTTTAGTAAAAAATATATGAATTACACAACTGGGGATCCTCCATAAGACTTGACTCAATTCGAGCACTGGTTGTACTAAACCTTTGGCTACATATAAATAGGCCAAGTTTACGTCTGAATAAATACACTAATCTTTATTGCAAATAAATAAATCAATTAAAAAATGTTTGTGAACACGTGAAAATCACAACTATAGATGGACCTTCCCCAAACATCAACTCACTGAAAAGGCATTTACCATCATCAGCCAATCCCATTTAACAACCAATAGGTGAAATGAATAATGTTGATCTCATTATAGCACCTATTAAGTAATGGGATATATTAGGCAGCAGGTTCCAGAAGTTAATGTGTTAAAAGCTGGAAAAATGGCCAAGCACACCAAGTTACACCTCCTCATGACCTCTTTTAGCAAGTAACTCCTCCTCACACATCCACAACATTGCACCAAATTGTTCAGGAACTGTTCGAAGAACAGGAGAAAGAATATGTCGCATCGAGCACAAAATTCGCCAGAACTTGGAATCCGTGGAACATGCCGAACAAACAAGTCTAATGCATGGAGGCTCCAGCTCATGCCTGGATATTACAACACACGTTCAGAGGTCGCGTGGCAGATCAGAACTGTTTGTACATGGGGAACTGCATAATGCAAGGCAGGTATATTCATTGTTATGAATGTGATGAGTGTTCCAGTGATCAGCCCCCTGTCCTCTACATCTGCCTCTTTCAAACCAACTACCTGCATGTTTTCCCTCACCACATCCATAAACCACCTTCCTATTTTCCTCCTTCCTCAGCATTCTCCTACAGATATACCCCATGTCCCTCAAAATCAGTGTTAAAAACATCATTTAGGGTGTAATTATTATTTTCTTCATTACTAGATGATTAGAATCGTTATGTTTGATGAGTACAAGATCGATGAACACGTTTTAAGACAACATTGGCATGGGGGGATGGTCACGTGTCCAAAAGGTACCTTTTTGTTGGCCTAACAAACGTTACGATCTGCATCAGATCAATGGTTTTTTTTTGTTGTTTTTTTTCTAAATTATGTGCAAATTTTTCACTGTTTTAGTTTGCTCCTTATTATTTAACTATGGATTGACCGCAAATCAAGCATTGTTTAACTTTTACTCAATATTCTATACTGAAATCAGATGCGAGTTTGATAATTAAGTTCGATCAAATGATATTCAAATGTTACATTAATAGATTTCCATGCAAGACAATAAAACAGATAAAATGGCCAGTAAGTGCAGGTATAAGTACCTAATAAACTGGCAGTTGTGTGTTTTTTGTTGTTGTTGTTGGATTTGACATAATTTGTCTTTAGTCCGTATGAAACAAACATATTCTCTTGTTAATGCTAAACAGTTTTGCTCACCTGCTCAATTTTCCTGTTCCTGTTCTACCTCAGATTCATCAGTTGTTTGCTTGATGCATGGTTTGACACTTTTTGTGTTTGTTCAGTAAATAAACACAGATTACAATCTAACCTTGGTTTAATGCTCAGTTTTTATCTTGCAAGTGCACAAATTCTGAGTGGGGATAATGCAAGTGTAGATGCACCTGATTTAAAGGACATTATGATGATAAACATTGTAGTTGCCAAACCTATTGTCTTTACTATCTATAATTAGCTATCGACAATGAATCAAACACATCTGTACTCTTTCAGACAAATGTATGCTTTAAAAAAAAACTTTATAAATGTGGTAATGAGTTAAAAAAATAAAAAATAAAAAGGGGGGGGGAATACACATGGTACTATTAATATAGAGCCCTTTCAACATGCTTGACTATGGTTCCTTGTTAAACCTGCAAAATGGTTCAACAGGACACACCATTTTATTGGTGTTTAATCTTTCATGTCTTTCTTGTGGTATTTTTTGGTCTTTATTAGTAAAAAAAAAAAAAATGAACACACTGCCATTTTATCCGGTCTTATCCAGAGCATAATTGAGCTCCAAAGTGGCCAAACTGACCGCCACACCCTTACAGCAAATTTTGTTTTAAATATAAAAATTATTACCATGTAGACATATTGTACATATTTACATATGACATCTTTACTATGTAGACAATATGTTTATCTGACAGTGTTCACAAATCCAACTCAATAAAGGTTTTATGTAATATAATATATTTACTGTTTTAAAGCACCATTTGCCAGGATTTCTATAGTCTTAATAACTGGTACATATTTAATATAGTTTTATAAGTTTTTTAAATATCATTATGAGAAAGAAAAAAACTCGAAAGCCTTTTTAAAAAAAATAAAACATTTCAGAGAATTATGACTTTTTTCCTTTCAGATAATGTAAATCAGTGCATTTTTGGAGCCTTTGCAGGAATTTTTCGTTTTTTACTTTTACCATTAAGACACTACACTGTAAAAAATCTGTGCATGCTAATATACATATCTTACAAAACATTTATATGACAATTAAAATTTCACATTAGATCAGAATATAGAAATTTCTGCTATAAACACAGCATCTTGGCAATCATTTCTACAGCAGAAGGGAAGCCCTTAAGGTTGTTGGTTCCATATCTTGATCTCCCCTCCCCAGTCACATGTGGCAACCACAGCAGGTATTACAGGATGATACGATGCACATACACAAGCCTGCTGATGAGCCTGGAGTGTGAGCAAGCAGCGTGCACTCTGAAACTCGTAGAAATGCACCGAGCCTGTTGAACTCCCTGTCGTGAGTATGGTCCCATCTGAAGACCACTGGCACTGCACGGCATAACCTTCCACCTGGAACATAAACAAAAATGGCTGAAAAAACGATCCAGACATAACCAATACCACAAATCTGATGTTCTTTTATGAGCTGTTGAGCGAGAAATGAGGTGTTGATTAAATGGGGCTCGGGTCTGACGTGAGTGCAGAACTTATTAACCTTGTGCCCTTCATATCTCTTCCTCTTGTTCATCCGGTATGGCTTCTCCGCTGAGAAGAGTGCGATGTAATTCCCGTTGGTCTGAGCAACAAACGAGTCCTCCTGAGGGTGCATGGCCAGACTGGGACAGGTGTATCTCTCCTGCGCCATAAGCAGAGGTGGAAAGAAATGAATTACATTAACTCATGGTAATGTAATTGAGTGTTTTTTGTTGGGTACTTCTACTTTTTAAAGCAGTACTTTCACTTAGAGCAGATGGTCATTTTTGAGCTTGCAAAAGTATTGGGACACAGCTTTATGTGGTTCTATCCCAATTGTTACCAAAAAGGCACACAATTTTATAGAATGTTTTTTTTCGCTAGTATTAATCACACAAGTAAACTCCATAATATGCTTAATGAATATATGCTTTAAATGAGATGGAGTGGAAGATCTCCTGCTTAAGAGCTCTGACCTTAATTGAACACCTTTGGGATGAATTGGAACACTGACTGCATCCCAGACATCCTCATCTCATCTAAACCAGTACCTGACTTGAATAACACTCTTGAAATCTCCACAAGCACACTCCAAAATCTACTGGATTATCTTCCCAGAAGAGTGGAGGTTATTTTCACAGCAAACGGGACTAAATATAGAATTAGATGTTGAAAAAACCCTAAGAATTTTATGCTCAGGTGTCCACAAAATTTTGTCCATGTAGTTTAGTCTAATTTCTGGGCTTCCAAATATGCTTTATCGGGTGAAAACAGAGGTGGGAGTTTTAAAACTAGGGAGCAGTTTAGGCTTCAGGGTTTGAAGCAGACTTAAACCAGTCGAGGACAAAATTGACCCTGTGGGAGGAACGAGAGACTCAAATGCTTGCAGAGGTTGTGCTGTTGCGAATAGGGCAGGAGTGCACATAAACATGCTCTAGTGTAGATGCAAGCAAGAATTCGGTGTTGAAGGGTGAATTATTCGTGTTATTGTATCATTTTCCTCATTAAAGAACAAAGTCGGTGAACGTTATCCGTTTTACTTTGTGTTAACAAAGGCTGGGAAAATTAATGTACTAGTATTCGTGTTTGTATAATGTAGTATTTCTTACGTGGTATATCTGGTTGGAGATTTTGGCAGTAGTCCCAAAGTCCCAGGCGATAAGTGTGCGATCTGCAGAGTCTCGACTGACAACATCACTGCTGGTCACAAACTCTTTCCCTTCACCCAGGAATAGGATGTCTAATGTCTGCTGAATTCCGGCCTTGTACAATCTGACCATCTGGAAAATCGATTACATTCGATTTATTTTAATTGATGGTTGGGTGGGCGGGTTTGAGGTAGCTAAATTACTAGATAGATAGATAGATAGATAGATAGATAGATGGATGGATGGATGGATGGATGGATGGATGGATGGATAGATAGATAGATATTATGTTGAAAGATAGATAGATAGATAGATAGATAGATGGATGGATGGATAGATGGATGGATGGATGGATGGATAGATGGATGGATGGATGGATGGATGGATGGATGGATGGATAGATAGATAGATAGATAGATAGATAGATAGATAGATAGATAGATAGATAGATAGATAGACAGACATTATGTTGAAAGATGGATGGATGGATAAATGGATGGATGGATGGATGGATGGATGTTATGTTGAAAGACAGATGTTATGTCAATAGATAGATAGATAGATAGATAGATAGATAGATAGATAGATAGATAGATAGATAGATAGATAGATAGATATTATGTTGAAAATGGATAGATAGATAGATAGATAGATAGATAGATAGATAGATAGATAGATAGATAGATAGATAGACATTATGTTGAAAGATGATAGATAGATAGATAGATAGATAGATAGATAGATAGATAGATAGATAGATAGATAGATAGATAGATAGACATTATGTTGAAAGATGGATGGATGGATAAATGGATGGATGGATGGATGTATGTTATGTTGAAAGACAGATAAATGTTATGTCAATAGATAGATAGATAGATAGATAGATAGATAGATAGATAGATAGATAGATAGATAGATAGATAGATAGATAGATAGACAGACATTATGTTGAAAGATGGATAGATAGATAGATAGAATAGATAGATAGATAGATAGATAGATAGATAGATAGATAGATAGATAGATAGATAGATATTATGTTGAAAATGGATAGATAGATAGATAGATAGATAGATAGATAGATAGATAGATAGATAGATAGATAGACATTATGTTGAAAGATGATAGATAGATAGATAGATAGATAGATAGATAGATAGATAGATAGATAGATAGATAGATAGATAGACATTATGTTGAAAGATGGATGGATGGATAAATGGATGGATGGATGTATGTTATGTTGAAAGACAGATAAATGTTATGTCAATAGATAGATAGATAGATAGATAGATAGATAGATAGATAGATAGATAGATAGATAGATAGATAGATAGATAGACAGACATTATGTTGAAAGATGGATAGATAGATAGATAGATAGATAGATAGATAGATAGATAGATAGATAGATAGATAGATAGATAGATAGATAGATAGACATTATGTTGAAAGATAGATAGATGTTATGTCAATGGATGGATGGATGGATGGATGGATGGATGGATGGATGGATGGATGGATGGATGGATGGATAGATAGATAGATAGATAGATAGATAGATAGATAGATAGATAGATAGATAGATAGATAGATAGATAGATAGATAGGTGCAAAGAGGTGGAAAAGTAAAAAACTCATAGAATAAACCAAATAAAAGACAATCTAAAGATTGATTAGAATGAAGTCCAGAAGAGCGGCGTCCGGAACCTCAGGTTATCAGCCTGGCTGCAATAACGGATTTTCTAATTTGCCAATAAAAAAAGGCAACAATAATAAACGGCTTTTAACTGTAATTTGGTTTACAGAACAGACACACAAACACAGTATGTCGCTATTAAATCGATTTCTTAGACCAAACACTACTCAAAATTCATCAATCAAATTTTAGAAATCAAACTTGCCTTGCAGGTCCTCGAATCCCACGCCTTGACATCAGAACTGAATCCCCCACACAGAAAGAGAGCAGGATCTGAGGGCTGAAAGGCAAGACAGCTGACCTTGAATGTGTTGTCCACCCTGGTAACCACCTGACCTAAAAACAGAAAATAAAATGTGCAGCACTGGAAAAAATTAACTAGAAACCAATTTCTTTATTCTGACATTGAAATAATTTTTTTTTCAAAACCATGCACTTCAAGATTAAATGTATTAAACACATATTTCTTGTCACAGGCTGAATCTTTTAGTGTTTTTGAATCTGCACTTAAAACAAAAATTTTCAGGATAGCTTTCAGGTGATTTTGTTTTGTTTTTGTGATGTATCTTTGTATGTTTATTTTATTTACTTATTTTTTTCATTTTTTATTTTATTCACTAATTTTATGCTTGGAAAGTGCTTTGAGATGCAACATTTATGGTGCTATATAAAATAAAGATTGTTATTATTATTATTATTATTGTTATTATTATTAATTGCTTTAATTAATTTTCCGCAGTCAGTTTCAGATTCTACAGTTCAGGACTCCAACTAAGCAAACAAAAAAGAATTCAACTGCGAAAGATTATAAAGTATAAAGTATAGTTTGAGGTTCTTTGCTTAATAATAATAATATAAAAAGAAAAAGCCCTGAAAAAAATGGCCATGTTTTTATTTATTTAAAATACATGATTGCTCCCATAGGGAAATAATTTCTTCGCATATCCCAACGATGTAGGAAACTGGGGTCAGAGTGCAGGGAGCACAGAGGCCTTGCTCAAGGACCCTAAGAGTGGCAACTTGGCAATACCAGGGCTTGAACCCCTGACCTGCAGATCAGTAACCCAGAGCCTTAATTGAACAGAGCTACCATGTCCCCATGATGACGTTATTCTCTGCATAGCATTGAGGAGCAAATTTTATTGGCAAGACTCATTTTCTACAGCATATTATAACAATGGATATTGTCACAACTTGACATTACACAAATAAATGTATATAAAAATCTAAATTCATAATCTGTAAGTGTATCCCTGTGTATATGAGCAAGAGGGCAAAACTCCCTGAAGCGACATAAAAAAAAAAGAAACCCTGAGAGTAACACATCCTCATCCTGAACACCGGATAGTCATTCATTATAGTTCCATCATCGTCGAGGTTGCCAACTGTTCACTGCTGGACACTTGAGTGCAATTGTAGTCCAAATCCATCTTCACAGTTTCTAATCTAATATTAAGTGTTTTTTTTAAGATGTCCACGTGGAGAACATCCTCAACAGCAGCGAGTGGTGCAATTGATAAAAGCTCCCATGTGGATGTATCAGTCGAAATGTCAAAATGTCAGCTCCAAGAGCGTGGATGCATGGATGGAGATGGTTGAAATTACTTACCCGTCTCCAAATCGGTTACAGAGGCCGTGTTGTCAAAGGAACCGCAAAGGATGCGTCGTCCACATGGCAGCCAATGTGCACTTCGAACTGCCCCGCAGTGGGTGGAGTAAGTCTGAAGGCACCGCCCACTTCCTGCACCATCCCAAACCTTCGACCACAGAGACATTATAGCTAACAGCATTGTTCAGCATGCTACAATATCAATAGAGTGATAAATACATTTTCAAATTTCACCTTGACATTTAGTCCAAAAATATTATTAGTCTTCAGTGAAATTTAATAGGCTTTTTAGATAGAGTGATTTGTCTAAGCCTTCCTGTATCCTCTGACTTCTGTCATTGCAATATCTTTTCTCATGGTTCTTCTTTCACCCAATTCTGGACAACTAGCCTCTACGCTGCTATTCACATGCTCTAGGGTAATACAAAATCAAGGAACTGGCCTTGCTGTACCAATACATTTAGAAAGGACTGTAGGTTGCAGAGCTACAGCTGTGAAACATTCATTATATAGCAGTACAAGAGTGAAGGCATTCCGGTTACTGATCCTGAACTGTTCGGTCATTGGCAGTGATCTCATTAAGAGCTAATACAATTTCAATTACAGCAGCACAGAGGTGTTTTCCTGCTGTCAATAGTTTTTCATTGACAGTAAATCAGAAAATTTGAACCATATTGAATCCACCATGTTTCATTTTACTCCCAGACAGAATTCACATTCATTCCTTTTAAAGATGTGCTTCACTCATAATTCATAAACCAATGTTTTACAAACTTTAATATAAAATGAAGCCAAAACTGTCAAAGTGAGAATTCATAATTCTACATAAAAATGAGACAAGTGCATATTGATCAAGTCCCTATTGGTCCAATGGTTATTTTAACCACACTGATTTCGTCAGGTTTGCATCATTTCCTGATTCTGATGCCCAAATCTGTCTCGGATTTATTCTCTTCCTTCGGCCAATAGAGCGAAATTGACCCAATCTATGCAGAGAGGGCTGAAAGCTATGTTTCTTTGTGTTCCTCAGATGCACTGTGATGGTAGCATTAGTATCAATCAAAAAACGGTTTGTATATTTCAAAAGAAGTGCATTAAGTCTTTGCCTTTGGCCTCCCTTATGGGTAGCTTTAGTGAAGGTGAAGAGCAGCTAGCTAGGCAAGAATTATCAAATTGTTATTAGTTGGAGGTAAAAAGATGGACTATTGAAGCAAACCCTTTCGATTCATTTGTCAAAGGAACAGTTACTTCATGCTCCAGCTATCATTGTTCAGATTTCTAAGCTGATACTCAAAGAATATACATCTCTTCTTCTTCTTTCGTCTGCCTTCATTAGGGGACGCCACAGCGGATCATCCATCTCCATACTTCACTCTCCTCTTCATCTGCCTCTTTTCTATTAACCACCTGCATGTCTTCTCTCACCATATCCATAAACCCAATTTTTTCAGAGCGGGTTTTGCCGATGAATCTGAACTATTCCCCCATAGTGCAAAAATCCATAGCGATTGTTTTTCTGGGTTGATGAAGCGGCTGCGAAGGTCCGCAGTCATTATACAGTACAAGAGCGGCCTCTAGAGGCGAATCAATATGTTTATGTTTATTTCTTAATTCATTTCGGAAGTAACTGTTTTAGATTTTTTTGAAGCGTTACATTTTGAATACATTTTTTTTTCCTCAATAACTTTTTATATATTTATATATTTTTATTAGGATTAAGTATTTTTTTGTAATAAAGTTCAGTACTATTTAACATGGAGCTTTTTTTTTTTTTTAATCCAGTATGCATTTTAAAAATGTTGATTAATCGGGAAGTATGTTCCAATCTAGCTATCAGTAAAATCCACTATCGACCTCTAAACCTAATGATAGACCTTCCAATAGTAGAGCTTATCAAAAAAAAAGTGACTAAATCCAGAAATTTGGAATGGAGTGTTGAAGGGGGAAATGAATGTGAGTTGTCCAAGAAAACCTTTGGCCATATAACATATAAGGGAATGTGTGACTTAATGGGGAAAATCCATACTATTATATACTATATAACAAAATACAATACATAGCAGCCAAATTTCAGTTTCTAATCACTTTATATTCATATCTCGATTTCTCTGCATTTAAATGTGAAATAAACAAAAGCCACCATACTTGAGAGCCAACATCTAGTGAAGTGTGGGCTCATTTACTTCTGCCTGTCGTTTGCAGGGCGCGTACCCGCGAGGCCTTGCTGTCTGATTCAGAAGCCTATCCTAATGATGTGCGCTCACTTAACAAGCAAGAATGCAGTTTGGAAAGCTCCCTAAGAGACTGCTCTAATCCCTTCTCTGATTTCATCACTGAAAGCTTCACAGCACAGGGAGAGAGTGTGCCGAATCTCGAACAAATCAAATACGACAGGAACAAACGATGGATGGATTCGGAGACATAAACAAAAATGATGCTCGCATAATAAGCACTCTAATGCTTATGTATCTTTTGGAATTGATTGATTGACTGCTTGAGTGCCCAATCAGGGATTTGTTTAGTCAAAGTGTTGGTCTGTTTGGAAACATAAAGCTCATTTCTCACATCAGCTTCATCGTCCAAACTGTAAATGTGTCCTGGAAGAACACTGCCCTTCAGTGGCTAATATAAAGTATCTGCAGAATCCAAAATCAGTTCTCTTGTACCTACTGTTTTCTTTCTATGGTTCTTTCATGGGTTTCTACTCTCCTACATGGGTTCTTCTAATGGTAGTTGAAAGTATTTGTGCTTGATTATGAAGGATTCTTATTCCCCATGGTTACTCCACCTTGTTAAAAAGAATTTGGCTCCATCATTTCTCATTACGGCTTCTCGAAACAAATGATTAAAAGTGCATCGCAGAAGCATTGACCTTCAGTGGCAAATATATCACGTATGGCATGCACAGTGTTCGATTCATTAATAGGGAAACGTGGGATCGTTCGTTCAGGACTAGATCAGACTGCATCAACTAATTATTAGAGCTCAAAGACGAAATCAGGAAGGAGAAGAAATTGGACGAGTCGCCTGGACTGCAAATGAACCCGCACCCTGCTAGCGCCTCGCACATAAATCACACCATCTGCTCGGCTTATTCTCAGCCAGCTGTGCAGTGGGAGTAACGCTAATGCTCCTGTGTGACCTGAAAAATATGCTTTTGAATATTTCTAGTTGAAATCAGGAAAACAAAGGGCAGGTGTAGACAAAAAGGATGTGGTACAGCACCGTTTCCAGGCATAGGCAAACTAGATGGTCGCCTAGGGGGGTGATTCCCAACCTTTTTTTTTTTCCAGGAGACCCCTATTTTAACATTGAACATTTTTAAAGACCCACATTGCCCACCCCCTTCTCAAATTCAAACACATTAGCAAACATTTCATTTCATGTGACAGTCATTTATATATATATATTTATAATACATGCAAATGACAGCAGCATTACATTTTAATCTGTTAATGTAAATTTCAAACAAATCTATCCATTTCACTTATTGCCTTAAAAACATGAAACAACATGCAAGGGTTCACAAGGACAGACTTTTCTTATCAGGCTATGCTATTTCACTGATGACCAAACAAAAGGAGCAAATTAAAATCGATGAATATCATTTAATCAGAGAATTAATCTATGATTGTTTTTTTTGTTTCGTATTCTAAAAACTAAAAACAAACATCAGTTATAACAACTCTTTTATACACAACAATAATTATCATGCTTTCAAAAATGTAATAAGTTAATAAATTAAAAACAAATCGAGTGTGCTTGGCGACCGCTTTCAAAGTTTTGGCGACCCCTAGTGGAGGTCGCGATTGATTGATTATTATTATTATTATTATTATTATTATTATTATTATTATTATTATTATTATTATTATTGCTACTACTCAGTTTGATGTATTAGGTTTACTTGTGATTATCTGAGCATTTTCTCAGGTGATAGTGCTGTTAGGAAGAGAAATAGAGATGGAGAGAGTGGCAGCAACGTCTCAATGGCCTGACCATGATGAGCATAAACAGGGATGTCTCCAGGCAGCTGTCCTACGATAGCAAATTCACAATTTCGCAGCAATCAAGTCTAGGCGTGTCCACTTTTTAAAGCTTTCCTAGAGAGTATCGTACGCTCAAATATGACAATAGGAATATCACATAGGATGCCATAAATGCTAGAAACAGCCCTGATGCTGTACATCCTGGATCTGTGATGAATATTCATCATAATCCCCCTAAAAAGCAAGAGATTCATCCAGCAACACACAGACTCCAGGAGCCTCATTTATAAATAAACAGGGTGGACTGAGGTCTTCCACATAAATGTATTAGTAGTTGTCTGTCTGCTGAGGAAACCAGTCTGAACTCCAACAATCACAGTTGGTCCCTGTTTTTGATACCACTGCAGAGATCCGGCACGAACCGAAAAAGGTGTTTGACACACTATCTATCTATCTATCTATCTATCTATCTATCTATATATATATATATATATATATATATATATATATATATCTATCTATCTATCTATCTATCTATCTATCTATATATATATATATATATATATATATTCAAGAAGTGTCAGGTCAAGAATGCTGGGAGTGCTGTATTGCGCAAGAGGACTATTTTGAAGGTGATCGCGTGTAAACTTAGATAAATAAAGTACTTTCTTTATACATATATTCATATTTGAGCACAGCATGGGGTAAAAAAAAAAAAAACATACATTAAACAATCCAGTATTATTTCTCTGATCAATGGCATGATGATGGCAGAACATCAGCCAGAACATCAGTTTTCATCTACTGTCCGGTAAACTAGCAGGAAAATGTATTTCAAACATTATCATGGAAGCCAGATAGAGAAAAATATAAATATCAAAGTGTATACAGAGATTATTTGATTTACAGAAGCATGAAATCGAAAGCCTTACGATATACGCTCTCACCTTAAAGGTCTTGTCCATGGAGGCTGAGAGCAGCAGGTGGCTAAGATGTGGCACTGGGCACCACTGCACCGTGTTAACCGGGCCGTGATGACCATGAAGCTGATGCTGGACACGTTTTGGCAGCTTGCCTTGCACCACCTTTGTGCCCAGGAACGGCTGCACTCTGTCCGAGACCTCTGAGAGAAGACGCAGGTTTGTAGTTGGAGGTTCAGGTGAGTTTTCTGTTTGTAGCACTGGTGCTGACTTGGGCTGACTGGTGATCATTCTCTGTCTCTTTGACACGTACGGTCTCAGTCCACCCGGAGTGGGCTGAGATCTTTTTAAAGAAGCAGAAGCTTGGGACAAGGCAGGACATGCTGTCTTTAGCTGCTCTGAACCTGATGGGGTTTTATACTCATCTGATTTTAACTCGTGGTCATGGACACGTGGCCTCTTTAGGTGTAACGCAAAGCTTTGTATAGTTTCTTGAGACTCAGAAATAGTCTCTTCTGCTTCTAAACTGTCCTCACTGTCACAATCATAGTCCACCAATGAGTTCATGATGCAGTGCTGTATGAAATGTTAACTAAAGCTGTGCTTCAAGAGGATTGGATTTTGTCTCCATCTGTTGGAGATTCTGTGAATTAGCAGTCGGTTTTTAGTTTATCGTGGAATATTCCAAGTCAGTGATGGGAGAAGCCAAAAAAAAAAGAAGAAGCAGAAGAAGAAATAACTGAAGTCACATTAACATGTCTACATTATTAAATAATAATAATAATAACAAAACTATGGAGTTTTTAGGTTAGTGTGTCATTTTTTTTAGACTTTACTGTTAACAGCCCCGCAAATTGCAAATCGGAACGGATCAAATCTTTAAAAAACGAATGTATATTCCAATTATCAAATGTATCAATTAATTTCAAATAACACGAATTTAAAATTATGCTTAAAATAATCTCACATCACGCTGTTATATCTTTGGGCTCACTTTTCACTACGTGCGCCGCCATGTTGAAATTACGTCACTGTATCTCATGTTGGAGTAGAAAACGCAATCGAAATGCGAAATTTGCGAGTAGGAATTACGCACTGGAGAGCCTTTTAAATTTCTAATGGGATGTTGGGAATTTACCAGTTCTATTTTGGTGGTGAGAAAAAAAGAAGAAAAAGACTAATCCAAACGCAATAACTCTTCACGTATACACAAAAAAAGATGAAACTAGAAGATCCGTGCACATTTACATGCACATTTAAAACACGATCTTTCGCGTTAAGCAGCACAAAATGCGAGCCGTTAGGACTGCACCAGCCCGAAGATATGCGATGTGTGTTTTTGTATTCCCACCTGTATTTTGGCTTCCTATTTCCGGGATCTGGCTTTTTAGTAGTGACGTCACAACTCATGTTGAAGCTACGAGGCATAAAAAAATATTTTATAAATATGTAATTTATTAATATGTATCTGCAATGATAAGTTTAAAATATCTTAAATAAATATATATTTTAAAAAACGTTATAAAATGAAACATCAAGTTGATTTGTTAGAAGCAGGAAAAATAGGCAAACGTAAGGATTTGAGCGAGTTCTACCAGGGCCAAATAGTCAGTATCTATCAGAAGTGTGGCATATATATACGTATATATATATTATGTTAAATATATTAGACGTAATTTTTAAACTTGTATTGTTTCCAATTGTTTTTTTTTTTTTTATCAATTCCGAGCATTTGTTCTAGTCCGGGTCATCCGGAACTATGTTTGCTGTCTGTGTTTCATTCGGAAACATTTTGCAATTACACTGAGGCTGAGAAATCTGATGCAAGTGAAAGCCGGCTATTTCAACAAACGCAACGGTACCATATTCATTTATAATTTTCTAAATGAACATTTACAATAGTTTATAGACGTTTAGTATTCAAAGTTAGCCACAATATCATAGTATATACAGCTGACTAGTAGTTAGTTATGGCAGGTGACCATATTTTGAATACACATGGTGCTCCGTTAAGGGTTAGTGTACTGTATTACCATGTAGAGCAGATGTTTTGTAAACATCATAAAAAAATATTGTTGCTTTAATTGGTTCATATTTTATTTGAAAAGCAGACAGAAGGGTGTATTAAATGTTAGCTCTCCCTCGCCTTGCACATTATGGTCATTGTTTTTTATTTTATTTACATAATTAATAAATAATCAGCTTTGAATAAACATCAGCAGACCAGAAATAAACAAAATGTCTAGGACAGTGGTTTACCAGGGGCACCAGAATGAATAAACACTATTCTAAATAGTAAGATTTATTTATTTGTGTCGCTCACACCAACGTGATCATTCCAATTTCTTGCCTAGTGTTTTGGCAGGGTTACCTTACAGCTGGCACCTTTACATAACACCTTACTAATACTAATAATTAACAGGCATTTTTAAATTTTGTCCTCTGTTTAAGCTCTCAAGCTTCATATCATGTTTATTCAGGGTTTTAATAAGGAAAGAATTAGTTTAGACGGATCTTATCTTTATCTCAGTTAATTATACATACACTGCAAGAATGGTAAAGAATTGTTAGTCATTAGACAGTTAGTCATTTTTACAGCCCTGACAAGTCAATGCTCTTAGGAAAGCATCAATTGGGGCATTTTATCTTTACCTTTACTGCAAGGTTTGAAAAGTCTCAGGAGTGTTAGGAGTTTTCATACATTGTTAAACAACAAACAGTAATTTTAGCTGCAATTTGTGAAAACTTGTTCATCGTTATTTAAGAGTACTTATTAAATAATCAGTTTAAATTATTTCCTGACATTCTATTATAAAAGCAACTTGGTACAAATGATGGCATCTGCCTGTGTGCAAAGAACCTTTGAAAACACTTTACTTGTAAACGATTTAGATTAAAACAGCGTATACACATCATAATAATACAAAACAATAAATTATTCTAGTTATTCAGGCCTAAAGGATATGTTGTAACACCATGACTATTGTGTAATAACATGTATACACATGAACCTTTTGGGTTCAGTGGCGAACATACACTATATAGACAAAAGGTTACGGATACAAATTTAGTAGCGGTCAACCGTTTAATCGGTTTTGCTGATTAATCAGCACCTGTAATTGATTTCCGCAACTATCGGCTATATTAAAATTCATACCTACAGTTTTTCCAGGTTGCGTCATATAGTATGAGAGCGGCCTCTAGTGGTGAATCACTCACACCACATGCTGTTTAATAGAAGTGTTTTAAAAAAATTTATTCATTTTGGCTAAACTTTTTATTTATTAGTTGTTGTTTCAGTTTGAACACATCTTTTATTTTTGTCGCTATTTAATAATATAATTAATATATTTGTATTTATTTTATTTAGCCCATTTTCCTTTTTTTTGTAATAAAATTCAGTGCTATTTTACAATGAGTGTTATGCATGTTTTATTATTATTATTTTATTTTATTCAATATCAATTTTAAAACAGTTGATTAATTGGTTATCGGCAAGTACGATCCAACCTAGCTATTGCTATCTCTAAATTCCAGTATCGTTTGGCCTGTGAAAGCTACAAGTTTTTGCATGGATTTACAATTTCAAAAAGAAGACACGTTATAACTTAAACACATCACTGAATTTTTTTATAAAACTAATATGTACTTAAACAGTGTGATTTACAATCAAAGCAGAAAAGCCACAGCTCTGGATGAACATTGAAATGTTTTTTTTCCTTTTAATAGAAGAGTAAAACATGGCAGACTGTCAGGAAGACACCGCTTGCAAACTGACCGCAATGCAGCTTTATGAGAAACTGACTCTGCAAGGAGACCAAGTACGAGCCTTAAAGTCAGAGAAAGCTGCTAAAGTAAGTAATCACTTTATTTGTAATAAATGTTTGGTAATTAAAATATTTTGTAATTACCGACGCCACATTGTCTTTCAGCCTGAGATCGATGCTGCTGTACAGCTGCTCTTGAAGCTGAAGGTTTGCTACAAAAAAAGCACAGGGCAGGATTACAAGGCTGGTTGTCCCCCCAATGACGACGTTTCTCAGAGCAATAATGGACCAGTTACAGAGGATGGAGACGACCAGGTGGACCCCTGGAACGTGTCCACGACCAGCGCCAAAGGAGTGGATTACGACAAGCTCATAGGTCAGTATTCATATCACAGTAAAGTTCTGATTTGTGACATATGCAACAATAAAAAAATTAGAAAAACATTTTTTAGAAAACTGTATGGAATCCTTGGAGTAGTGGGGGTAAAGCTCCAGTAGTGGTAGCAGTGCTGGGGCTTAAACCCCCAACGATAAACACCATTGCATCCAAATTGTTTTTGTATAAGAGGAATAAAAAAAGGGGACGTCGGTTTGCATTACACAGCTTTATCGCCAAACATCATACATCAGGAAAACAGGGCTTTTTTGTTTTGTTTTTGTTCACAGTGCGGTTCGGAAGCAGTAAGATCGACCAGGAGCTGATCGACAGAATAAGCCGAGTCACAGGGCAAACCCCTCACCGCTTCCTCCGCCGAGGAGTCTTCTTCTCTCACAGGTAACTCGTATTCTTTCCTTCTTTTCTGCCTGCCGCAGTGGTGCAGCATTTTCATGTTGTCTTTTTTTTATTTTATTATTTTTTTTATATAGAGATATGCATCAGGTCCTAGACGCCTTCGAGAACAAGAAGTCCTTCTTCTTATACACGGGCAGAGGACCTTCGTCAGAAGCAATGCATGTGGGCCACCTTATTCCATTCATCTTCACCAAGTGAGTCGGGTTTTGATTAATATCACCAGTACAAATAATGAGGATGTGCAGGCGATTAAAGTGACTTGAGCTGTTTTTTTTTTCCCTTCAAACCAACTTCCATGCTACTTAAGGAAGAAAACAGGGTGGGGCACGTTTGTCATTACAGGAAATCAATCTACAACATGGTAGACACGTAACAATGGCTATGTTGTTCAAAGCGCTGATGCTACTGCTGTTAGTCTTGTCAACACTGACCAGGGCTCAACCATATAGACGGTGATTGCCCTTAATCTGTACCACATACATTATTTATACTGTAACGTCATCAAACAGACAAAACGTGTGTGCACAGGGTCTTCATCATGCTGGAACAGGGTTGGGTCTCCTACTTCCAGTGAAAGGAAGTATAAAGATAGTCTCTGTAACAGTCGGGTGTCCGCAAACTTTGGATCAGAAATAAGTATGACAGGAGGATTGATCCTGAGAAGGTGGTGTTAATGTGAAACACCGAACCCCTCGTTTTAATGCCAACCTGGTTCTCAAGCACCTTAAAAAATAGAGAGGACTTCCCTCAAAAGACTTTTCTTATATATTTATATATAAATATTCATACAAGATTAATATTCCAAAAAGCTTTAAATTTTTTGTGCCTGTGCCTGTAGGTGGCTGCAGGATGTGTTCAACGTACCTTTGGTCATCCAGCTGACTGACGACGAGAAGTACCTGTGGAAGGACCTGTCACAGGAGCAATGCTACCGCTTCAGCGTGGAGAACGCCAAAGACATCATCGCCTGCGGATTTGACGTCAACAAGACCTTTATTTTCTCAGACCTCGACTATATCGGGTAAATTACAGTGTGTTGTATACTTAGTAGAAGTAGAAAAGGTTCGGCAGGCTGCTTTCAGTTCCCATGCATACCAAATGCAATCTATTATATTGCATATTGCATATATAGCTTTGATTTCAGCTTTGAGATTTGCGACTATAAAACTGTATTTGTATGTGTCTGTGGTGCGTTTTCTCCGCAGGTCGAGTCCAACGTTCTATAAAAACATGTTGAAAATACAGAAGCATGTAACTTTTAACCAGGTTAAAGGCATATTCGGATTCACAGACAGTGACTGCATCGGTAAGTCGCCCTGAACTATACTACTTGCTTCTGTGTCCGATATTTAAATGTGTTTCTTTCACACCAAATCTCTGTCTCTGTGCACTGTTTTTCTGAAGGAAAGATTAGTTTTCCTGCAATACAGGCAGCACCTTCCTTCAGCAATAGTTTTCCACAGATCTTTAATGGCAGGGCCGATTTGCAGTGTCTCATCCCCTGTGCTATTGACCAGGTTAGTGACCTTTTGGTTGTTGTGGGGTTTTTTTTTTTGAGGGTTGATTTATTTTTAGGGGTTGTTTTTCTTTTCACCAAAAACAGAACTGGCTTTATGCGGCCGCAATCACGCTTTTTTGCGATTTACTTTTCAGTGTTTTGAGCATAACCACACAAGCATACTCATACTCAGCTTGGTGTCTCCTTTTTTCTCGAGGCTCATTTTTTTCTCCCCCCTTTTCTTCTTCTTACTACAACAGAGTGTACTGATGAGTTCGATCTTTTGCTGAAACGATTCCTTCGAGTGACTCGGATAATTCAAATACAAAAAAAACGTTTAGATCATTTGACTACACACGGAGCATTGTGTTTCCCCACGGACCATTATTACTGGCGCACCGCCCACTAAACTCTCTAAACAGTAAACTCTAAACTGGAGCGCTCTGGACAGGTAAACACAGTAGACGCTGCGTGTTGAAAAATGGAGGAACGGGGAGAAAGCAGCAACTGGTGAGGAGAAGATTCAGGCTAAAGGAAACGGCATAAAGTTTTGGGATCATTTTAAACTAAAACATAAAGAAAACACCGTACAGTGCGTGTACCTTATATATTTTTTTATTTTTTTATTATTTGAGTAATTTGAAGTTGAAATTTTATTATTTATGTATTTGCATTTTGATGTTATAATTAATATGAATAAATTAATTGATTAATATAATTATATAATTAAGTAATAAATCAGTTTATTATTATTAACATTTGTGAACCTCCACAGTTTACATTTTTAACACAATTTTAAATAAAATGCCTGCTTGGTTAAATAATATGTAAAATATTATTTAAAATTATTTTATAATAATTTATACAAATATATATATATATATATATATATATATATATATATATATATAATTAATAATATAATAATTAATTTTCTAAAGATATGTTCTATTTATCTGTTCTACATATTTCAGCATACTTTAACAAATGGCTTCATTCATTCCATCCTTCATTCATTCATTCATTCATTCTCTTGATATGTCAGGATTTATTCCTTTTAAGAGAAATTCTTGAAGCTGGACATAAACCTCTAAATAATCCATGTGTACCATTACACCCCTAATATATAGTAATTTGTAGATATGCAAATGACTACAATTATCTAATAAATATGCATATTAGTCACCTAGCACCATATGGTGCCATATTGAGTACGATTTCCTCTGAAAATATATTTCTTTTCCAATCAGGACCCATATTTCCGCATGACGCGAGACGTTGCTCCCCGAATAGGTTACCCCAAGCCTGCTCTTCTGCACTCCACTTTTTTCCCCGCATTACAAGGTGCTCAGACCAAGATGAGTGCCAGTGACCCGAACTCTTCGATCTTCCTGACCGACACACCCAAACAGATCAAAACGAAGGTAGTGTTCCAGCCTTATTTTTCCCACTCACACACTCAGCCAGGCACTGTTTTTCTTTTACTGTCTTATCAAATAAAAAAATAGCATATTAACACCGTAACTCTGATAACACAGATCAACAAGCATGCCTTCTCTGGCGGGAAGGACACCATAGAAGAGCACAGGAAATATGGCGGAAACCCAGACCTTGATGTCTCGTTCATGTACTTGAGTTTCTTTCTCGAGGATGATGAAGAGCTGGAGAAAATACGACAGGTATATAAACACAGCACGGCGCACATTTCACTTTTTCTTTCATTTTAGGAAGCCAATATGTTTCTATTGTTCAAATTGTTACTGGTTTTTTTTGTTTTTCACTCAGGATTATACCAGCGGAGCTCTCCTGACAGGCGAGCTGAAGAAACGTCTCATAGAAACCCTCCAACCAATGATTGCAGCTCACCAAGAGAGACGCAAACACGTCACCGACGATATCGTAAAGCAGTTCATGACTCCACGGAAGCTAGAATTCAATTTTTAATATGACAAATGAAGTGGAACTGAGGGGGGAATGATGAGTTGTAGCTTGCCATTATATGTACGAAAAATGTTCTAGCTGCTTGTACAGAATCATAACATCCATCATGCGCCAGGACCATATGCTTTTGACCGTATGACCCTACGACAAGCGCAATGTCCAAATCGCCACAATCATCCGAACAACCACCGAGCATGATGTAGACATTTTCAATGCCATTTTATAGCTACTCCAATTCAGTAAAAGGTGTCTTGTTCACAAGTTGCGAATATGCATTGTTTGTTCTGATCCTGTACGATTGATGAAATCCATCTGGTATATTATCATGAGGCTGAGATCAGTGTGTACGTATGTTAATCTAGTTGTTTAAATCACACATAATATATTGACTAATCTTTAAATACATTATTAATAATTTAATAAATAAAAAGACCAATTTCAGGAAATGACATTTGTTTTAACAGAAAATACCACTAATCTCTTTTCTACCTCATCTGGAACACGGATATAGATCAAAATCATATCTGCAATGCAAAGAAAACATTTAGGAGTAATATACGAGGAGGTATTAAAAAGGCTCGAGACCTTTAGTTTTGTAACAGGCCAACAGATGGCAGCACAAGGCTGCATGCACAGTCACAGGAAGCACCAACCTTCATAAGTCAGTGTAGTAAAAGAGATCATCCTGTGTACATCTGAAGCTGTGCAACTGGTGCTATTCTGACCACATGCTTGCGATCTTATCTTGAACAGCAAGTTTCGAGACCGCAAATCTCCTCACGCGAGTTTCTTGCAGGAAACAACATGATCTCACTTTCGCACCCACTCTACACTACTCGCCCTCTGCCCGAAGATGAAGATTCAGGTCTCCGTTTTGACACCATTGCAGAGGTTCGGCACGAATTGCAGAAGATTCCTGACACGTTTTGAAAAGAAGACTTTCAGGACACATTGCAGAAGTGGCAGGAACAATGGGAGCGCTGTATTTATGGATTTTCTCCATCTCAACCCTCAGGGACCTTCATCTTATTGTACACAGATATTCTGTACATTTGTCAGCAGCTGTGTCCTCTATACACACACAACACAATCGATTAAAAAGCTCTGGTAAACAAGTGGAGTAAAGCTTGTATATAGTGTGTATGTGTTGGGTGGGTCTTTGTTAATGTTATAAAACCTGGTGCACATGCTTGGAGTGAAATACAGAGAAGTTAGTCGCCTGACAAGAACACAACAAAGTTCAAAGTTTACATATGCTTAAAGGGGGTTTATTATCACCGACATGCTTTTGCTTCACTCGAAAAATTGCACCAAGTAACTTCATTCAGTTTGCTAAGTTTTTTGACATGCCACATGTTTATACTGCCTTTTAACAGTGATTAGGCAAAGTTTCTGGGGCAGTGGCATCAAGTGATGTCACGTGATATCAGTATAATATCGAGAAAGCATCTTTTTACAGTGTTTTGGTCTGTCACATGTCTATGTTGTAGTTTTCAGTTATTTAATTGGTTATTAGTGTGTGATTGGCTGCTTCTGAGAACAGTAAAGCCCCGCCCACTGATATGCATGTTGATCTGTGATTATGCATGTTTTCCGGGTCACTGGTGTCACGGCGTCGATACATTTGAAGGCAAATACTTTTGTACTTTTACTCGAATGAAAGTTTAAATGGAGTTCTTTTACTGGAGTAATATCTTACCTAGTATATCTCTACTTTAACTCAAATACATGGTTTGTGTACTTCGTCCACTATTGGTCTTTAATCGAAATTAGTTATTTTCTTAGTTCGAGTCTCTCGTCGTTCGACTTCTCAGACCTGATTTGGTATCGCACGTTTCTCAAACCAGTCCATTAAGTTCGATTGGCTCGGCGCTCGACTTTTTTTTCCGTGAGCCTGGGAACACTTGGGAAGAACATGGCGTCCGACGGAACGGTTTTAACCAACCACGACCACCAAATACGAGTCGGGATATTAACAGGTAGGTGCGGAATGGCCTCTCATTGATCTATTTCATGTCCTTTGGTGGCGTGGGGTTTTTCCGTGGGGTTGTCACGGTTAATTGTAATAATTGCAGTCAGCGGTTGTATTTGCGGCTGTCAGTCTCCTGTGCAACCTGCTACCTTCCATCTGCATGAGTGCTGGAGGATGGATTTACCTCTCTCTCTCTCTCTCTCTCATTCATATACACACACAACATATATATATATATATATATATATATATATATATATATATATATATATATATATATATATATATATATATATATATATATATATATATATATAATGTGCGCGCATGTATGTTTGAATCCGCCATAGTGGGGGCCTTACTGCAATAAAAAAAAATTAAGCCTGACTACTTATTTTAATTTCCTTATTTTACAGGATGTAATGTCCTTGGGAAATGTAGATGGATGCTTTTGCACCTGATGGGAAAAGACGCTCATATGCACGCATACACACGCACACACACGCGCACAGAATGCAAATGTAAAGGGAGTCACGTGGCCAGCGAGGCTCCGGCGGCCTCCACCGCGCAGGCGCGAGATTTAGCTCCGCGCTATTTACCTGCTTTTATTTGTGGGTCTTTCCCAAACTTTAATCACAAAGCTGAAGGCACACAAGTGTATATGTTGTCTTTCAAATGCATTAGCATTAAAATTTCCCTTCACCTGAACTAGGAGCCTGTTCCAGCATGACAATGCCCTTGTGCACAAAGGAAAATCCATGAAGATATGCTTTGCATGGGTTAGAGTGGAAGATCTCCTGCTAGAGAGCTCTAATCTCAATCCTATTGAACACAATTAGGATTAATTTGAACACTGATTGCACCCCACAGCTCCTCACCTCCATCAGTACCTGACTTTACTAACATCCTTGTGTCTGAATGAACACAAATTTCCACAAGTACACTCAAAAATCTGGAGGAACATCTTTCCAGAAGAGTGGAGGGAATTATAAGAGAAAATTAGGACTAAATGTGGAATATGTAGCTCCAAAAGCACATACCATACTTGTGACCAGGTGTCCGCAAACGTTTGGCAATATAGTGTATATATACATACATGAGTAGGTGTTAATCAGGCCCAGAATCTTTGCATATGGATTAACAGGGATTTAAAAGTGAAGCAGATTTGAACTTTATCTATCAATCAATCAATTGGTCGAACAGGTGGAACGTCTGCAAATATTTGTCCTGATTGGGAAAGATATATTTTCAGAGGAAATCGTGCTCAACATGGCACCAGAAGTTGGCGAGATGACATGGTCAATTCAACATTTTTCTAATTTATATATATATATATATATATATATATATATATATATATATATATATATATATATATATATATATAAAATAATATATTCGATGTTTGCTGATATTACTGATATCGATAGCTAGGTTGGATCCTACTTGCTGATAACTGATTGATGATTCAATCAAAAATGTTTTAAAAATAGATACTGGATAACAACAAACAACGCTTAAAATAAGTACTGAACTTTATTACATAAATAAAAATACATTAATGAATCATGAAAAAGTGAATTAAATATAATTATACAAATTATATTAATAAATGTTGAGGAAAATAAGACGCATTCAAACTGACACAAAAAGTAACACTTCAAATAAATAAAAACAGTTGCATCCAAAATTAATTAAAAAAAACTTCAAATAAACAGCATGTGGCGTCAGTAATTTGCCTTTAGAGGCCGCACTTGTACTGTATAACGCAACCCGGATAAACTATCTGTATTGACTTTAAGAGCTGTAGGGTACACAAAATTCATGGTTCAGTACGTTCCTCGGTTTTTAAGTCACGGTCCGATTAAAATTTGGTAAAGTTTGGGCGGAAGAAATGCAAAACAAAATGTTTTTTTTTTTTTAATCAACGCAGTTTATTATTATTAACATTTGTGAACATCAAAATAATTTTTTTTTTAAACAATTTTGAATAAAATGCCTGCTCGCTTAAATAATATATAAAATAATATTTTATAATTTTATAAAAATAAAATAGAATTAATCAACTTAATGCATTTTTTTTTCTTTATACTGATTAAATCGCATAATCAATAAAATTGCCACAAAATGAATTGATGAAATTAAATTAATATAAAAATTTAATTGAATAGTTTAATGAACAAATGCACTCAACAAAGCTTATTATGTAAAGAGAAAGAAATAATGCAGCTTTTTTTTTTGCCACCGATTTTTGTTTTGTTTTTTTATACATAATATAATATCCTATTCCACATGAAGTTTAACATTTGCTTTTATAAAAAGGCCAGTCTTATGGGAAGATATTCCACTAGATTTTGGAGCCTGTTTGTGCAGATTTGTGCTCATTCATCGCAGAGGGCATTAGTAAAAGTAGGTACTGATATAGATGAGGTGACGTGGCCTGGGGTGCAGTCAGCATTCCAATCCAAAATGTGTTCAATAGGGTTAAGCTCATAGCACGTCACTCAAAGTCTTCCAGTCCAACCCATGAACACCATATCTTCATAAAACTGTGCAAAGGGGCATTGTCATGGTGGAACAGGTTTTCTGTGTGAAAAGCTAAGTACACTTTGTGAGTCAATAGATCGTAGGACCACTTTCAGCAGTAATATCTTGAAGCAATCATGTTTTGTAGGATTTTCTAAATCTTTCCCAAGTTTTTGACTCTTCTTCCCTTTATTGCTTCAGTTATTTGAAGTTTGTTTATGCCATTTGTTTATGCACATCTCTCTTAAGTTCCTGCCACAGCATTTCTTTTAGGTTGAGGTCTGGACTTTGACTGGACAATTGCAAAACCTTGATTTTGTTCTTTTCAGCTGTTCTGTTGTGGATTTGCTGGTGTGCTTGGCATTATTGTCCTATTGCATGACTCAGTGACTTGGCCAAGCATTAGCTGTTGGACAGATGGCCTCATATTTGACTTTGGAATACTTTGCTATACAGAGAAGTTCATATTCAGTTAACCCGACTGAAAGGGGCCCAGGTCCCTCGGTGGCGAAACAAACCCAAATGATCAAGCCTCCATCTCTGTGCTTGACAAAGTTTGTGCTGATATCCTGAGTTGGTTTTTTGCCAACATCGCCCTATGCATTATGGCCAAACATCTCCACATGGTCTCATTTGCAGGAAGGACATTGTGTCAGGAGTCTTGTGGTTTGTTCAGATGCAACTTTGCAAAACTATGCCATGCTGCCATTTTCTTTTCATAGATTAGAGAGATTTGTGTATCATGATATGCTAACCTTTTTTTGTGCAATTTCTCTAAACATTGCATTTTCTTACCTTGGGTTAAATTTGCTGGGACGTCTACTCAGGAAAATTAGCAACTGTCTTGAGTGCTTTCCATTTGTAAATTATCTTTCTCACTGAAGACCTTTAAATTGTTTGGAAATGGCCTTATAACCCTTCCTAGATTAATGGGCAGCAACATTTGCTTTTTCTAAGGTAATTGCTGATCCTTGGTGTTGTGTTAACACAACTGCTAAAACTTGGGCTTTTAATTAGGAGCATTTGATTAGCAGCTCCTGGCTGCTTCTTAGCCTTTTAATTAGCCGTAAGTTTGTGCTTACATTTTCATACACCTTTTTTACATTTTTGCGGGATTTTCTGAAAAATAAACAATGACCCTGTGTCATGGGATATTGTGCATCTGAGGTTGTATTTAAAGACCGGATAACATTTATGTTCTGATAATTGATACCATTAAATTAAAACAACTAAGAATGTTATATATAGTTGTGATGTTTAAACAACTATATACAGTGCCTATAGACAGTCATCATACCGTGTGAAAATAATTACCATGTTACATTATACATGAAAATAAAATTAGTCTACATTTTTTGAGTGGTATGAACACATTACAGTATAATTATCATAATTATTAAAGTGAAAATTAACAGTTTGACATTCTGGAGGATAAATAAAAATGAATATGTGGCTAAACCTAGTTTGGTGAAGCGATCAGCCTCTTAGAGTATACCATTACAACCTTTCTCAGGTGCAACCAATCAAATTCAAGATCAAACACCAGACTAATGTGATGTCACCTGACATCAATTGTAGTGGTTTTGGTTAAAACCAGCTGTTTCTTGAAGATTCCACTGTTATTAGCGCACGGTACTGCAAAGAATTCGCCACAGTTGGGAAAGTGGTTTCAAAAGGCCTCTGGGATTAAGTTGTAGAAAGGCACAAGTTAGGAGAGGGCTGCAAAAAAGCTAAGTAATAGCATAGTAATGTGCAAAGCATCACTAATTTATGGAAAGCGTATGGTACCACCAACATATTGCCTAGATCAGGTCATCCATCCAAACTGGATGATCGAGCCAGGAGGACATTGATCAGAGAAGCTCTTAAGAGCCTAGAGGAAACTTTGAAGGATTTGCAAGGCTGTATGGCTGGAACTGGTCGGACTGTGCATTTGGCAACTATCTCACAAGATTTACACAAAGCTGGCCTTTATGGCAAGAAAGAAGCCTTTCCTCAAAAAGTGCCCCACACAGTCTAGTTTGGATTATGCAAAAACCCACCTGGAAGACTACCATACTATCTGGCAAAAGGTGAGACCAGAATGAACCTTTTTGGACTGAATTCCAAGTGCTATGTTTGTCTTAAACCAAACACAGCATACCACACACTACAAAAAACATACCGTACCTACTGTGAAGCATGGTGGTGGCATCATTATGCTGTGGGGATGTTTCTCTCCAGAGGCAATTGGTGAGAATTGAAGAGACAATGGATGCTGCCAAGTACATCGCAGATCTTGAGGAAAACCTGCATCCCTCTGCACACGACAACGATCCTCAGCATACCGCAATAAAAAACAATGTAATTGGCTTATGGATAGGAGGGTAAATGTCTTTGAGTCCCAGAGCCATGACCTATACTTGATAGAAGATCTCTGGATGGACTTAAAGAAAGAAGTCCATTTCTGCTTAACACAGCTTGAGCAATTTTGCAAAAAAAAATAGGCTTTTTTCTTTCATAAGTTTGATGTTTTAAGGCAAAATGTTGTGAATAAAGCACATTTTTTTGTGTTTTGATATTTCTTTTATTTTATAGGGGTACAAAGATTTTTGTGTTGGTACTGTGTATATATAATGTGTACCTGTAAAATGTATAAATGATTGTTTAGCTATATTTGACTTACTTTCTCATTGTCTTTTGACCCTATAACCCCTTCCTCCCACCCCCTCCTACCTCACAGTAAGCGACAGCTGTTTCAGAAACCTTGCCGAAGACCGGAGTGGAATCAACCTTAAAGATCTCATTCATGACCCATCCTTGTGAGTACACTTTGAGTATTATTGTGTGCAGACATGGACAGGATAGTACCATGATTTCTGGCTAGCCCAAGTAGAATTAATAAAAAAAATTTTAATGTATTTTATCCATAGAATAATTTGGGGCTACAGCCCAGTAGTTACTTATACAGTGGTCCCCGGGTTATCGAACGGCTCGGATATCGAACATTCCGGTTAGCGAACGGTTTTCCGAACGAAATTTGGGTCCGGTGATGGAATAAAGTTCCAGTTATCGAACGCCACCCACGCTGCCCAACCCAGCGCAAGGGGAAGAAACTGCTTCCGCTTCAACCATCGCTGAGTAAGCATCTATCGCAGCTTCTGTTTGTGAACAATATTAGTAATATTTAGCGGTAAGTACAGTAATAATTTTGTTTCTTACTCTTGTAAAGGTGTTAATTTATACTTTTACCGAGCCAACACAAAATACCCGCAGAGATCGGGATAATCCGGCAAAAGGCAGTCCATAAATAATATCCACGGTGCTTTACGGAGGATGCCTGATTGCGATGAGCTCAATGTGGGCGGGGCACGCATGAGCGAAGGAACAGGGCATTCCCTGAAGCACCGAGGTATGACAGCCACCGAAGGGGGCGTGGCAGGGGGGATTCCTGACAGTATTAATACGGCTAAAAACAGGAAAAAAAATTTAATTCTTGGGTATTGGTGGAGTTCGGGAACGGATTAATTGTTTTTCCATTATTTCTTATGGGATAATTAGGTCCGGTTTTTGAACATTTCGGATTTCGAACGGTTTTAAGGGACGAATTAAGTTCGATAACCGGGGGACCACTGTACCTAAATAAGTCTGACTATACTTGCTGTAATGCAATACAAAACTGTTTTCCCAGTGTGGTTTAAAATTCGGCGAGAGGTTGATCGATACCAATAGCTAGGTTGGCTCGTACTTGCTGATAACCGATGAATCAACTGATATAGTTTTTAAAATGGATACTGGATAAAAAAAAGAAAAAAAAACACTATGGAAAACAGTAATGAAAAAAAAATCATAAAAATTTATTAAATTGCTTATTTTAATATATATTGAATAAAAGATCAAATTAAATAAATTCAATCTGAAACAAAAGGTAACACTCCAAGTAAAAAAAACCTTACACCTAAAATCAATTAAAAAGACACTTGAAATAAACAATACGCCTTAAGAGGCCACTCTCGTACTGTATAACGCAACCTGGAAAAACTATCAGCATTTTTGCCAGCAATCAACTATTGGTGGCAAAACTAATCAATCGTACGACCTCTAGCTACCATTTGCAGTCAGTGGTCTTTTAAACATGTGCGTATTAAAGCACCATGGAAGTTTATTTCAGCACAGTATTTTTTAATTTTGTGGTGAAAGCATTATGATTGCATCTGACATCCGTTTTCTCATCTGTTTCAGATTTTTGTTAGCATATTTCTAGAAAGAGTTGTTCAATGATTGCAGGGTTTAAGTTTTTGCAACTCGCAGATGAGCTAGTTAAGAATCTAGCCAATCTGTAGGTCAATGCAAGGTCAAACGTCTGAAAAAGGAATTTTATAACAATGCTTCTTAGTCCTTCCTGTGCTTCTTCTATGCTTCTTTCCTGTTTGAAAAGTATTTGAGGGTGTACTAATTAGTTACAAAAGGTGACCGTGACATGGTGTAATTATTTGATTTTCTAAACCTCAGCGATGCATCACCGTGGTTTCGCTGCGGGTGCTGAGGCATTTACTTGTATGCGCCGTCTATTTTTCTGTGTTCCACAGACTTGGAGGGATAATATCTGCATACAAAATAGTACCTGATGAGATAGATGAAATCAAGGTAAATATTTTGCTGTTTCCTCTGCACACATGTGAACACTGACTGTTTCTTCCCCATAGCATTGCAAAGTTAAGACATTATGATTCCCTTTATCTAGGATGCAGTTTTTTTGGTAACTGTGTGTGTATGTGTCTGTAGGAGACTTTGGTGGACTGGTGTGATGAAAAAGAGCTTAACCTTATCTTGACCACCGGTGGAACCGGATTTGCTCCTCGTGATGTTACACCAGAGGTACTTTAACTAGTTCATTCCAGTCCATGTTTATGCAGATGAATGTAGAAATCAGCAAAAGTATGCGTACACTATATGAACAAAAATATTGAGACACCAGCCATATGTGGTTCTTCCTTAAACTTTCACCACAAGGTTGGAGGCACCCATTTGTATAGGTTGTCTACGGACGCAGTGGCATTCAGTTTTCTTTTCACTTCAACTAGGAGACCCAAATGTGTTCCAGAATGAATATAAACCCTATGCACAAAGCCAGCTCTAAGAACAAAGGGTTTACATGTGTTAGACTAGAGGATCTTGAGTCCTTGAACTCCAAGTGCTATACTTGGCAAAAATCAAATACAGCACACCAAACACTGTACCATACCTACTTTAAAGCATGGTGGTGGCAGTATACTGTTCTGGGGATGTTTCTCTTCAGCAGGGACTGGACTTACCCGCGTCCCTCTGTTATGCCAGGCTCACACTTTGCGATTTTCTTTATAGTCCTTTGCGATTGTTGCTTGTGAGACTGTGGGACAGTCAAAAACTGACACACACAAGAAAAAGACCCATCCGAAATGTTTACGTCATTGATTTGTGAATGTTCAGTCCTGCGTTCTCTCGCTAACCGTAACTAAACTAAAACTATCTGTAGCTTTCATTTTGTTCATGACACTCCTTGATAATAAAAGTGTCATACAAACACTCCTTTTCCCTCCATAACTCAACAAGGTTCTCTTTTCGCTGTACTGTCCACCTGACTCGTATTGGTTCTTGGATTGACTGTCATCGTAGGAGCAGTTAAAGTGCAGGAAAATGTCTGAAACTTCTGACAGTGGCAGAATTTCATCAGAGGAAAATAATGATTGCAATAGGGTTCCTACGCATTTTGGAAAAATATTTTAAAAGTATGGAGTTTGATTTTAATGATTTTCAGGTCTAGATTAGTATGGAAAACTGAGAACACTGAAACACTGATTATTGAAAAAATGAGCGAACACCTTTTAATTGAACTGGAATGCTGATAAACCTCTGTCTGTATAGTTTGTAAATGTTTGCACATGTATTTTAGCCATTATGAGAACTGCAGAGGTCAAACAAAGATATTCCCTCAAATAGGATTTTTGATGATTGTCTTGCTAATCTTGACTTAATTTTCAGTAAAACTTCCCTCAAATGCCAGAACTATATTTTTTATTTATTTATTTATTTTCTTTCTTCTGTCACTAATTTCCAGGCCACGAGGGAAGTGATCGAGCGTGAAGCTCCAGGGATGGCTCTCGCCATGCTTATGGGCTCCTTAAACGTCACACCTCTCGGCATGCTTTCCAGGTGAACATGTACACACAAACACGCTCACACATATTTCTGTCAGCTTTGTGTTAATCACCTTCACCTACACTCTCTCTAGACCTGTATGCGGCATCAGAGGCAAAACGCTTATCATTAATCTGCCTGGAAGCAAGAAAGGCTCACAGGTACGGCTGTGTGTGTGAAAAAACAAGAACTTTTTAGGCATTTTTTTATATCATTTTTTTTTTCAGGAAAACTTGAGGTTGAGTTGAAATGGAGTTTTTGATACATAGACTTCACGAAAGCATTCATCCCTCTATATCTTGCTGAGCTTTGTCTTCATTGATTGTTTCAATTTACAATTATTAGACCCGATTTGGGTAATACAGAAGTTTTTTTTACATTTAATATAAAATTTTTCGCAATAAAATAGTTTATTTATTCATACATGAATTCATTCCTTCTATTCCTCATTTATTCACTCCCTCGATATGCGGAATTGTCAGAATTTTCTCCTTTTAAAAAGGATTCTTGAAGCAAATGACATAAAACGCAAAAGAATCCGTATCGCAAGACTGCCGTTAAAAAGTCGCCATTGACAGGAAGTGGCAGCGATTTCGCACGGATTTTCATACGGATGGAGTAGCCATGGTTACACTGCACTCAAAATTGCGAGGCAGAGACTAAAAGAAACTTGCGGTCCACCGCTGAATAAGATTAGATTTTAACTGTGTTCCGCATGTAAAACAAGAATCTCCTTCGGTTCACATGTGCGCCATACCGAAAGTCTTGTAACTTTTAGGCGTGATTATGGCTGCCAATGATTTCACCTCTGCATCTGCCTCGATGGACTGTGATATTCTGTAATTGCTGTCACATGTGCCAGGGGGTCGGCAGTGGTGTAGTGACACTCCGGTTGCCATCTGTATATTAACAGGAAGGTTCATTTGTTGATTTGTTAAAAAATAAAACAAGGTTATCACAGAGACTGGTATAAATGTCTACTTGTTCAGCTGAAGTGAATTCTAAATAAGTAACTACAATACTACCTTTCTCTCCAGGAGTGTTTCCAGTTCATCATGCCTGCCCTGCCTCATGCCATTGACCTTCTGCGTGACGCTATAGTAAAAGTAAAGGAGGTTCACAATGCTCTGGAGGACCTGCCCTCACCCCCACCTCCTCTTTCACCTCTCCCCGTCACCAGCCCTCACAAGCATACTGAGGACAAGAGCATTCAGTGCGAGGAAGAAGAGGAGGAAAAGAAGGACAGCGGAGTTGCCTCGACCGAGGACAGCGGCTCCTCTCATATCACAGCAGCTGCCATCGCTGCAAAGGTGGGTAGGTTTGATGTCTAGTGCAAACCACAAAAGTAAGACCAGTCCTGTTTGGCGTGCCTATTAAATCAAGTTCAAATGCTAGTTTAGTGCAATTAAAAAAAAATATATTAATATGTTGATCGTTACCTAAATTAGTTTCCGTTGATTCCACGAGACTGGTCAAAGCATTAACTCCATCGTCCCCCTCCCCCCTCTGTGATCGAGCATTTGTCTTTGATGATCCTTTCTGTGCATATGATTGTGTGTCTATGCCATGTTCATCATCAGAGTGTGTTCCATCCCACCCATGCTGTTGTCATGGCCAAAGGGGGGCAACCGTTGACTTGCTTCGTCCCTCCCACCACCCTTCCCTCTCATTTCACCTGCTCCTGTGGAGACAAGGTAGGTAACACCTGTTTATATACACACACACATCAGAATCAATATGTAATGTTATATATATATATATATATATATATATATATATATATATATATATATATATATAAATAATAAAATAAATAAAATAATATTCTCATACGTTTTCTTTTTTTTTTCAACAGTGAACATGATCTAAATTATTTATTTATTTATCAGTATCAATACTCATTACTCTTATTTTAACAGATAGAAGTTATCACTCAGGCTTTATCTGGCCTGAGTGCATTTACGGCATTTGACAGATGCCCTTATCTGAGCGACATACATTTATCTCATTCACACAACTGAGCATCTATGGGGTTAAGGGCGTCGCTCAGGGGCCCAGGTGTGGCAGCTTGTTGTGGCTGGATCCGAAGGTCTTGAGTTCAAATCCTAAAGTCATAAAATTGGGAATTAAATTTGCTGTCACGATGTCTTAAGCTTCAAGTAATAATTTTTTTTGTTTAAACCAGTGGTGGACAGTGAGGAAGTAAATGTAATTTGTATCTTTACTTGAGTAGCTTTTTCACATATCTGTTCTTTACTGAAGTTTTTACAGTTGGGGAGACTTTAACTTCACTACATTTCAAAGTCAAATACCGTAATTTTTACTCAAATACATTTTGTGAAACTTAACTGGTCAATATCGCAGCAAGCCACCAATCAGGGTCGAGCGTGAACTCGGGGGCATTTACTCCACACGAACATACAGTTCAGCGTCAGCTCAGCAGCAAGCAGGACATTTTGAGAGGAATAAATGATGGAAGAAACTCCTGACTCAAACTTGCCACATCACCCGTACCCTCATTTGTGCATTTTATTTTTAAGTAGTTAAGAAGGTATTGGGCTCATAATAATTGTAATAAATGTCAGTGTTTGACTTATTAATGTCATTTTATTAATAGATTGTTGTGTTAATAGTAACAGCGTCTTTTCAAAAAGAGACACTTTTACTGGAGTAATATTTTACCTTTATATATACCTTTCATGAGAATGAAATTTTTGGGGTCTGTGGGTTGCCAGATTAAAAAAAGGATTGGCATTCAATTATAAATGGTTATGTACTTTTCATTTGCATGAAAACTCTTGTTTCCTATAAATTCCGCTCATTAAAAAACTCTGTGGTCTTTCACCGGTGATGAAAAGGTTTACAGTTATGGCGTTTGGCAGACGCTCTTATTTAGAATCCATTGGATAATAAATTGGAAAATTGGGAGAAATTAGTTAGAAAGCAATTATTATTATTATTATTTTTTTTATTTAAAGAATTTATGAACCTCTGGCAGAAGTAGGTCGTTTAGACGTCGCTTGAAGAATGCTAGTGATTCCGTTGTTCGGATTTCAAGTGGATGTTCGTCCCATAGCCTGGAAGCAGTCTAGAAACATGTCTTTACTGGTGGGACCATTCAAGCATTGCTCGATGATCTGAAGCAGCATGATGCGTTGTTGGGTGAGATACGTGATGAAAGGTAGTGGGGTGCTGGGCTGTTTTTGGCTTTTTCAGGAAAGCATCAGGGTTTTAATCTGCAGTCTTTACAAGTTTATGTTAAATTCACAGCTATCTCCTCTGTCACTCTCAATATATTAACACACTATGCCACACACTGTATAATCTGCAAACACAGTGAACAGCATGTGTGTACCGTAGATATTTTGGTAGATAAATATATAATATAGGTGGATGGATGGATTGCAAAGATGGATGGATGGTTGGATGAATGAATGGTTGGATGGATGGATGGACGGACGGACGGACGGACATTACATTGCGGTTTTCTGTGAAAAGAAACCAGACCGACTCGTGAATAAATGTCCTTCCTGCTACAACTTTTAAACTTAATTTTTTTTCCCCCACAGATTCCGGATGCCATCATTTCCCGTGGAGTGCAGGTCTTGCCGCGGGACACGGCTTCTCTCAGCACTACGCCCTCAGAGTCTCCCCGTGTTCAACAGTCCCGCCTGTCCACTGCCTCCTGCCCCACTCCTAAAGTAAGATTCTTCCCCTTTTAATCAACTTTCTTTCTCTCTTTGACTTTATCTCTCTTGCCCCTGCTTTTCATTGACTGCAACCCATTCCAGCAGCTGAAGCTCCATGCATTGAGAAATTGTCTTGCTATTATCTGCTTTAGGTTTTTGGTTGACTGAACCCTTGTTTAAAAACAAAAGCTGGCTCTTAATAATTTCTTGTGTTTGCATTTGAGATATCTGGCATTTTCATTTTATTCAGAGCACTGTTTCAGTGTGGAGATTTTCTCTGCTTGGACAGACAGCTTACAGTACAAATGTAATTATAATTTTGGCAGGAGACTTGGAGCTGTTTTTAGAGACATTTTGCTCATATGATAAAGTTCATTTTATGTCTCTTTCACTGTTTTTTTTTCAGTCTTACTGATTTCCAGTGGCACTCTGTATTATAACGCAAAAGCAATCTTTACAAGGTTACGTTAAATTAACAGAATTAATCTCCTCTGTGACCCTCAATATATTTATAGATTATTTTAGTAATCAAGTATCCTACGTATATGTATATAAGAAGAATTAGTATAAGTGCTTTTTCTTTATTAAAGATATTAAAGCAATACTCAAAATACAAGAAATCAATTTCAAATGACGTTTAAAAAGGTAAACGCACTGTGCGGTGTTTTCTTCATCTTTTAGTTTAAAATGATCCCAAACTTTCTGTTGAGTTCGAATCTTCTCCTCTCCCTTTTGCTGTTTTCTCTCAGTTCCTCCATTTTTTTCATTCTGCAGCGTCTTCTGTGTTTACCTCTCTAGGGGTCTCATTTATAAACACCACCCTTTTTTATTGCTGTTTTTTTAAGAAACCTTTGCGTGGAAAGTGGCGTGCGCATGTTTTCAGCCTCGGCCTAATTTTGTGGATTCTTTTGGTGGCCAAGTCGAGTCAGGTAATGTTTAATACGAGCGTAGCTTGTGCTTTTTTTTTATTCTATGCTAATTCACATCAAATTGATCTAAAAGCCATAGGATGTTCTATCTATGTTCTATATTTTTCAGACAAATTTATGTTCCTTTTCTTTATATGCAACAAATTAGGTAAAAGACAAAGGACATTGAATGACTGTAATTAGGTTCTGTAGACTGATTAGACATTTTTGGCTCTAACAGAAGAACATATGTAAGATGGAGAACATCACCCCCACAATCAGACATGGACCTACATGCTTAATGGTTTGGGGTTATTTTGGAGCAGGGAAGGTTGGAGACCAATTCCAGGTGAAAAATACCAACATGGCAACCATACTTCAGCACCACGCAATTCCATCCGGACTGTGGCTAATGGAAAGCGACTTCCCCATACAACAAGACAATTACCTAAAGCGGACGTCCAAGCTCTGTAAGCGTTATCTAGAAAGCAAACAGTTGCCTGGAGTGTTATCTATCATACAATGGTCTGCCCAGTCACCACACCTAAATCCTGTTGAACTGCTCTGGGATGCATTGGATCACAAGAAAGAAACCTAGCACTAGTGAAGTTTTACACAAGGCATGGCAAAGTATTACAGCAGAATATTTGAAGAGACAAAAAAACCCATCTCATATATTTATATATTTGTTAGGTAAATTACCGATTTTGCATAGAAACAAAAGGAACATGCACGCGTCTCTCAAAAACCATTTGTTTCTACACTTTCCATAGAGATGCCCTCAATCCATCATAGGAGCATAAAGATCTCTCGGTCCGGCATTTTGACTTTTTCACCCATTTTTCCACCTTTTATTGATCAGTAGATGTTGCTATCTGTGAAAATATACTGTAAGATATAGTCTTCCCCTCTTCCTCTATCTTGGGTTGAATCCTTTCTCCTCTTCCCCTTTGCTGCCCAAATGCCTATTGATTTTAGCCCTTGTGTTAGTTGCTGCCCCCCTACACTGATTTAGGGTCATTTATGCGAGTGTAAAACTGAATTGTCTTCATTGTAGGAAAGCCAGTGAAGCTGATTTCATTACCACCTGTTTCATCATGTGTTCTTCATGTTTTCAATTATTATTGCTTTTTTACTGCTATGCCTTTGTGTTATCCTGCTAAACCCAATTTCTGTTCATGTCTATTGATTAGCCTTTTTTTTTTTTTTTTTTTTTAAAAGATCCACAAAAGCATGTTTTCCCATAAACACATTTACATTTACAATCATGGCATTTGGCTGTCGCCCTTTTGAGTAAAGGGCCCAGCAGTGGCAGCTTGGTGGTGCTGGGATTTTTATTTTTTGGTCACATGCACATTGCTGGAGAGTACGAATGTGTAGTGAAATGCTTCTGTTCAACATGAAATAGAAATAAGATATGAAGAAATAAATTTGAAAAAAAATAAAAGTATAATACAAGTATAATATAATAGTGTAATATAAAGTGTACTGTAAATTAAAAAAGGGATAAAAAAATATTTAATATTAATAAATAGATAATAATAAATACAGTTAATTATTAATGTAATTAATATTACTTTATATATTATAACAAAAATATCATTTATTATATAAACAAACTTGTGATCTTCCAATCCAAATGCCTGAACCACTGAGCTACCATTTCCCCATTTCTTTTTTTCTTCTTCACGTCTCATTCTCTCATTTTAAATTAAGTCTTTATTTTTTTTAACCCCCACAAAAAAAGCAAAATAATAATAATATAATAATACTGCAAAAATAATAATTTTTAAACATTTGTGCATAAACCGTTTGCTGAATACACTACAAGGACAAAGGTTTTAAATATTTACTTTACGAACATCCCATTTCACATTGAGTCCCAATTTGCTGCTCTAATAACCTTCAATTTTTGGGGAATATGTTCCACTAGATTGTGTTTGTGAAGATTTGTGGCTATTCAGTAACAAGGGTGTTAGTAAAGTCAGGTACTGATGTAGGTGAGGTGAGGAGGCCTGAGACGTTCCAGTTTATCTGAAAGGTGTTTAATAGAATAGAATGGAATTTGTGCACAGGTGTATTGTCATGCTGGAACAGGGATGGGTCTCCTAGTTCAAGTGAAGGGAAAACGAAATGCGAATGACCTCCATTATAATTGCGTGTCGCCAAGAATCACATATGGCTGGAAAAATCAGGTGTCCCAATTCTTTTGTCCTTATAGTGTATATATGAAATAGCAAACTGTACAACAGTGGTGCATAGCTTTCTGGTTGACTGTCTGTAGATAACTTCATTATATTATGCTGTTAATGTTTTCAGCTAGTTTTGGCAATTTCTATTCATTTAATACATTTTGAGCCACTTCAGTACGTTTCTTTCATCTGTACATCGGCAGAGCCGTAGCGCTGGTATGAGCGTATACGGTGTGTTTAATGCGTAATCTCTAGCTATAGGTAGGGATGAGAGAAACACTGGTCAACGGTGGAAAGTAATGAATTACATTTACTCACGTTACTGCGTTTGAGTAGTGTTTTTGTCTACTTTTTTTGTTTTTGAAGTATTGCACTTAACTACATTAAAAATCATTTCCATTACTGGAGTAAAAAGTAATAATAATATAAAAAATTTGCAAGGGTGGAAAAATCGCACCCCTGAATCTTCACCACATATTGATTGTTGGGCAAACGTGCTAAACTCACAGAAAAGAAAGAGGAAGATTGACAAGACAGATGCTGGTGATGTAGACCCAGCTGAAAGCAAAATGCTGTTGAATCAAAAGTTGTTCAATGTGTGCGCTCACTATCTGAAAAACAATGATTGAACATTGTAACAGATTTTTTATTTATTTTTTTAGGAACTGTAGTGTGGTTTTTTTTTTTTTGTATTTTGTTTTTGTTTTTTAATTAGTTACTTTTTACTTTTACTCGAGTAGATTTTTTTGACCGGTAACTTCCTGTGCTTAAGTAAAATTTCACTGAAGTATCAGTGCTTTTACTTAAGTAGAATATTAATCTTTCCACCTCTGCTGCTGGTCACTATGAGGGGTAATGTCAGCATCTGTACTGTGTGCGGTGTTGTGTGGCTTTCTCCAGGCATCACGGAGAGAGTTCAGGGCACACTTGGATGAGGTCATCTCACTCAAGTCAAGGTACTCTACCTTGGACCAGGTAAACCGCTCCACTCTCCTGTCTCTTTTTGCATTAAGATTTGTACACACACACGCGTGCGGATATATGGCGGATTTAAGTCGGAAATATATATACAGTGTGTGTGTGTAGTAAAAAAAAAAAAATAATATATATATATATATACACACACACACACGCACACAAATATTAGAGAGAAAGGGAGGAAGGTGTATGACAAATTATTTTACCATTACCATGTGGTGTTATTAAAGTGACACTGTGCTGTGCCTGTTAAGTGACCATTAGCAATTGTACAAAAAATTGTGCAACAAAGGAAAAGTGAGACAGAGAGAGAAGTCCAGGCGCTAGTTGCTAGGTGCTTTTGTGTTTGTTAGGATTTCTCTTCTTTTAAAACTGCTTGTTCACACCAAACCGCAGGTCCCAGAGACCCATAATTTGCTCAGTATTTAATATTTCACTACTCAAGCAAAAGCAATGACTATTTCTCATTTGTCTACAGTAAGACAGTGATCCTTAGCTGCTTATTCCTTGGGTTCTCACTAACAGAAACACTTGTGTTGCCACATCAATGATCAATTTGATCAATTTTAGTAGATTTGCTTGAACAGCTTTCAGACAGGTTTTACCTTAATTCCTGGCACCAAATCTGGACAATCAGCAGAGGTGCAAAAATGGGGAGTGCTGTAGAGGCACCGCAGATGGTGGTGGGGGGGAGCTACAGGTACTGTAGTGGATTTATTCTTGGCTCTGTGTAGGTGGGGGTGATACAGTAGGGTGTTTACAGACTCCTCCACTTTAACAAGGTACTATAGTGTGAAAGTCTTCAGGTTGTGAAACACCTCATTCTGCACTTTCTTGGCACCAGCAGGTGTCCCAATACTTTTGTTCATGTGGTGTAACTGTAGTTTTATGTCTCAGCCTTTTCTTTTTCCATTTCTTCCATCAATTTAAGCTGGAGGGCTATAGAGCCGATCTCAGCACTTAATATTCCTAATGTACAAAAAAGCATCTTTAATCTCATCTTTGCATTCGGAGCTTAAACTTCTAGCTTTTGATATTTTTTTTTTGTTTTTTCTGGTGTGCTTTTTTTACTCACTCTTTCTCCTCTCCAGACTCTGCCTTATCTGAAATGTGTTTGCCATTTGGCTATCAGACCCATTTGTGCATGTTCAATTTCGTTCTTTGGATTATTTTGGGTTTACGTTCTCTCCTATTTTGCATCTAATTTTGACAGTCACTTTTTTTTCTTTTTTATTAATCTCAGACATTTACAGTAAAATTTCATTTAATGTACTTGTTGAACAGCAATCTGGCCAATAGGCCAATATATGGCTGATCTAATACATAAGATTCTCTAATGTACAGCAAAAATATTTACTAGTTGACATTTGTACAAATGAAAAAAACTAATTTATTTCAGGAGCACCTCATCAGTTTTGTCTGCTAAAACATCTATAAAAAATATTTCTAAAATTTAAATAAACAAATGAGGTAACACTTCAGGGAAAGCCGTTTAGTGCTTTTCCTTGTCTTGTAACGTTTACCCACAGGGAATTTTTCTTTTCCGCCATCTATTAAAATGAAAAACAAAATGCAAACTATTGTTTAATTTGGTTTTTTTCAGTCACACAAATAATTACTGCTTCTTACTGCAGGTTAAAAATAACATTTATAACTAATGAACAAATTAATATTCAAAAAATATGTATAATGCATAGTTAACAATTCAGTTTCCGGCATTACAAATATCGGCCGATATATCGGTCTCGGCGATATACCACTCGACCACTAGTGAAAACTCTACTAACAATTCGACTTCACAAGAGCAAAACTTTGGTGAGTTTAGCAGTCATATGAAACTTCACCTCCAGCTTCGGGTTTTAGAGTACCGTATTTTCCAGACTATAAGCCGCTACTTTTTTCCCCACGCTTTGAACCCCGCAGCTTAAACAACGAAGCGGCTAATTTATGGATTTTTCCTGGGTTTTTCCCGGATTCACAAGTTTCAAGCCAAAAAAATGAGCCCCATAACATTAGACCAATGAAATTGCCGAACGGGTTCAGGTGAACCAATGAAACTCTTTATATTAAATCAGATGCGCTCCCACTGAATCGGGCCACCACATCATAAATATGGATGATGTTCCTCTGACGTTTGACCTGTTGCTCACTCGGACTGTCTACAGGAAATGCGAATCATTCGCCACGCTGAAAACAACGGGCATGAAAAAACGCACTTCATCTGTGTTCTGAGCTGCACGGCATCAGGAAAAAGCTTCACCGATGGTGATTTTTAAACGCACGACGATGCCAAAAGATAAACTCCCGAGAGAAATTGTTGTGAAAGAAAGAAGGAAGACAGTGAACAATGACTTTCTTGGTAGGCTACTGTTTAGATACAAGCCATGTAACAGACACTGTCTTTCGTTAAAGCCTGTGTAAAGTTCATTAGTTTTAATGTAGACAGTATAGACAGGTGCGGCTTATTTATGTTCAAAATAAAAATCTTTGAAAAATTCAGTGGGTGCGGCTTATATTTGGGTGCGCTTAATAGTCTGGAAATTATGATAGTTTTTCTGTAGCAACACCAGGGTGAAAACCATAATAAATGCGGAATTATTTGTCTTTAATAAAATTTGGTGTTGGTTACTGTGGCATGAGTGTTTAGATGACCAGGTCAGCCATGCAGCCATTCTGGACAGCAGGTTTTTATATTTTTCTTTATTTTATCCCCTTTCAGTTTTCCTTCCTCTTTGTCTGTAGGTGCAGTCACGGTGTGGCAGCAAAGAGAACATCCTCAGAGCAAGTGAGTGATGAGACACTGCATGCGTGTATGATCGGTCTTTTTCTTTTCTTCTCCTTACATTCTAATCTTGTGTTTCAGGTCAAATGAAAGCTATGGATAATGCAACTGCAACACTTTTCCTTACATGGCCAATCTTATTATTATAATTCTTCTTCTTACATTATATTCGGTTGTACCACGTCACAGCAAACACTCGGTTTTAATTGGTCGGAGGTCGGGCCTTTAAAAATTAATCATTACGTTGTATTCTTTGGCAAATTAGTGTGATATAAGTGGAATCACATGCTCCAGACACTTACACTCCCTGCCGTTATATGAAAATCCTGGGAACCAGTGACATTTTTAATAGAGGTCATTTAGTTTTTGATGATTAATCGGTATCAATAGTTGATTGCTGGAACAAAAATCCATACTGATAGTTTTTCCGGGCTGCATTATATAGTTCAAGAGTGGCCTCTAGAGGCAAATCACTGACACCATGTGCTGTTAATTTAAAGTAGCTTTTTTTTATTCATTTTGGATGCAACTATTTTAACTATTTCCTCAGTATCAAATAATTAATATATTGATATTTCATTTAGCACTATTTTTATTAGTGTTTTATTTATATATATATATATATATATATATATATATATATATATATATATATATATATATATATATATATATATTTATCTCTGATGTACCTTGTTTATTTATTTGGCGTGTTACTTTTTGTTTCAGTTTGAGTTATAAAATTTCTAGTGCATGTGTGTTTGTGTGCAAACCTTACACTAACTTTTATGTCCCTCTCTTTTAGGTCATAGTGCAGTAGACATTACAAAAGTGGCCCGAAGACACCGCATGTCCCCATTCCCTCTGACCTCCATGGACAAGGCCTTTATCACTGTGCTGGAGATGACTCCTGTTCTTGGTACTGAGATCATCAACTATAGAGGTAAAATGCACACCAAACTAGGGTTCATACTGCAGTTCGTTCTTCTATCGATCACACTGATTTGTGTCCAGCACAATCTAAAAATTTCATTAAAAATCACTCACCATGGCATCCATTTGAAGCATAAGATTGGTATGTGCTTTTTGAAAATTTGTATGCAATTGTCTACCTCTAAATTTGTGGTAACAGTTTGGGAAAGAACTAGAGGTCGACCGATTCACCAGCTAATTAATCGGCACCGAGAGATAATGGCTGGAACTATTGGCAAAAATCCATACTGATAGTTTTTCCGGGTTGCGTTATACAGTATGAGAGCAGCCTCTAGAGGTGACTTACTGACTCATTTTGCATTTTTATTTGGAGTGTTTGTTACAATCTTTTACATTCCTTAATATTTATTAATATGATTAATAGATTGATCTTTATTTTATTTAGCAAATTATCATGATTTAGTACTGTATTTTTGTAATTAAGGTCAGTACTATTTTACATGGATTGTTATGTTGTTGTTTTTTTAATCCAGTATACATTTTAAAAACAATACATGTGAATATATTATAGTGGAGAGCTTGAAAGTGATTTCTTTTGGGAATGAGATGTTAAATAATTGTGTGTGGGCATGTGTATAAATGGCCATTGTTAACTCCACCCCTAATCTGGTTCTAATCACTCCACACTGAGAAGTGCTGCAGGTGTTTTATTTGCATATGAGGTGTTCTACTCATCTACAGTTGTGTTTTTATCGATTGACATTCGTTGTCGTTTTACAGACGGAATGGGTCGTGTTTTAGCTCAGGATGTCTACGCCAAAGACAATCTGCCTCCTTTCCCGGCCTCGGTGAAAGATGGCTATGCCGTCCGAGGTGAGAGTTTCGGTTCCACTACTAAGACGTCTCAGTTTGCTTCTTTTAAAGTTTTTATTCTGGAACCTCTTTTCTTTGTTTGTAAGCTGCTGATGGGCCAGGAGATCGATTTCTCATCGGGGAGTCCCAGGCTGGGGAACAGGTGAGCAAATTTTACAGTGCTTGTGAACATAGACACATGCAGTCTGCATAGTTGTTCATTTTGTACAAAGATTGCTGACTGTGTGAGTGTGTGTGTGTGTGTGTAGCCTACTCGCACAGTAATGCCGGGCCAGGTGATGAGGGTGACTACAGGAGCTCCTATCCCTTGTGGTGCAGATGCTGTAGTGCAGGTGGAGGATACAGAGTTACTGCGAGAGTCTGAAGATGTGAGTCCGGCCCTCATTTTTTAAAACCACCCAATTTTTACTCTGTTTTCCATGAAACCCTGTCATATTTTATTTTTTATTATCTGATATTAAAGCATTCCCATGTTGCTGTTTTTAGGGCACAGAGGAACTGGAGGTGCGGATTCGGGTGCAAGCGCGCCCAGGCCAGGATATCAGGTCCGAGAAAATTCCATTCTTCCTGTTTCACTTTTTTTACCTTTCACTTGCATTTGCGTAAACTTTGTGCTCACACGCAGGCCGATTGGTCACGATATAAAGCGCGGTGAATGTGTGCTGGCTAAAGGAACACACATGGGGCCGTCTGAAATCGGCCTGCTGGCCACTGTGGGAATCACAGAGGTGGAGGTGCACAAGTTTCCAGTCGTGGCAGTCATGTCCACTGGCAATGAAGTGAGTACATCAATGTTTTACACCTATTTTTTTTTTGGTTGTTGTGTGTCTTACTTTAGTGCAGTGCACCGTTCCAATCACTAGTGGTGTTAATGTGTTGTGTAGTTGCTGAATCCGGAAGATGACCTCCACCCAGGAAAGATCAGGGACAGTAACCGCTCCACACTACTGGCTACCATCCAAGAGCATGGCTACCCTACCATTAACCTTGGAATTGTTGGAGACAAGTATATTTGTCTATGTTTCAGTCTTTGCTGCATTAGAAACTATACTCAACATAGCCCATGAAATCAAAATGTTCTTGTAAATGTTTTAAAGTAATTATAGTGTTTTAAATTACGTAATCCATCAGGACACTAAAGGGAACTTTTGCTGTGTTTCCGCACCGACGGTTTTAATTGGCGGATGTGTGCATCATGGAGGATTTTGGTGTTTGGTGCATCAGTAAAACAAATGTTGAATGATTTTAAAAAGATTTTGGGAGGAGTTTATTTTATTTATTTTCTATCAGAGGAAAGAAATGACAAGAATAAATGTGTGTTGCGCTGAAGGTTTTAATTTTGCCCCTTTTATATTTATTTAATTATATTTTAAATAAAAATGCTCGAACAGAAATGCTAATTAAATTAGTGCCGTTAAAATGAATTTGCTTTGAAGAATTAATAACATGTTTATCAATATAATCATTTTCAGTAGTTTTTCAGTGCAATATTGTAGTTTGGCACATTTGTTAATTTCTTATTATTTCACTTGACCAGAGTGTTTAATGCAGAAAAAAAACAATTGCCCTAATTTTCTTTTTTTGTTCTAACTCCTTAGTTCTAACTCCTTAGAACTTTCTGCAATAGAGGGCACAATTGATCAGAATTTAGTCAAGTGGGAGGGATTGTGATTTGGGAAAAAAAAACAGTTCACTTTATTGTGAATATGGCTTTATGGAAACGAATGAAAATATGAAAGTGTAGTCATTGTGTGTGTCTTTGTTTCCCTCGCAGCCCAGATGACCTGTTGAATGCCCTGAACGAGGGAATAAGTCATGCAGATGTCATTGTCACATCTGGAGGAGTGTCTATGGGAGAGAAGGTGAGGGGGTGTTTATTAGAGTTAACGTTCTGTTTCCGAGTAAACCTTATAAATAAATATAGACCACTTTCTAAAAATCAGAAATTTTACACGGTGGAGTCAAACGTTTTCGAGTGCTAACGGTGCTAACAGCAAGTTAGAATTTTGGGCCGATCTGCCCCAGAGACGACGGCGACGCTGCAACAAATCGATCGGGGTGTTCCGAGCTGCACGCGCTCTTCAAGAGTAAAAGAATCAGTCAATCACAGGGGTATTAGTAAAACCTGGTACTGATGTAGGTGCAGTCAGCATTCCCATTCATCCTAAAAGCATTTAGTAGGGTTGAGGGCAGAGCTCTATAGCAGGCGACTCAAGATCTTCCACTCCAACCCGCAGGTCTTCATGGATCTGGCTTTGTGCACAGGTGCATAGTCACGGAACAGGTTTGGGTCTCGTAGATCAAGGAAAGTCGTAACTGTTTAGGGAAGAGCTACATATGGCTGGAAAAGCCAGAACTTTGGTCCATATCATATGTGTGGTCTGATGATAAGGTGGAATATGATGCTATATGAGATTTCCATTCACTTCCGATTGTACTGTTAGAACGTTTATTCAGGCGAAACTCAATATGGATTGTACAGGGTACAACGTACCAATCTGACAGTACATCAGCAATGATGAATTGTCTTTTCAAGCTTTTGCTTTTAACATCAATAGGAAATTCTGCCTTCAAGGGAAGAATTTCCTATTGATGTTAAAAGCAAAAGCTTGAACATGCTTGAAAAGACAATTTATTATGGCTGATGTACTTTCAAACCCAGTATGAAATTATATGAATGTATAAATTTTCTGCCCCATATCTTGGAATATTATGATTATTGTAATGCTGATAAAATTCAAGATTTTGGGGCAGAAAATGTATACATTTATATAATTTCATAGTTAATTAATAGCATGAGAAGTGGCTTTTTTCTTTTCAGCATGATTACAAATGTGATGTTCATTTCATACAATAGTTCAATAAACAAGAAATGAATATTAAGAGACTTGCATTTTACGTTGGCCCCATAAACTACCAGCAAAAATGTCACTGTTTTGCGTCTCTGAGAAATAGTGAGTCATTGCCATTGAACCGAATCATTTAAACTCCCCAATTAACCGTGACTTACTGGCGTTTTTTATTTCATATTTGAAGTACACTATATTTCCAAAAGTATTGGGTCACCTGTTCTTTCCCTGCTATGTGTTTTTTCCAAAACTGTTACCACAAACCTGAAGGCACACAATTGTACAGGACGTCTTTAGATGCCCCATAATAAAAATTTGCATTCACTTGAACTTGGAAACCTAAAACCTGTTCCATCATGGCAATGCCCCTGTGCACAAAGTGAGCTCTTTGAAGATCTGGTTTACATGCTTTGGAGAGAAAGATCTTAAATGGCCTGCTATACAGCTCTGATTTCATCTCTACTTAACACCTTTGGGATGAATTGAAACGCTGACTGCACCCCAGGCCTCCTCACCTCACCTACATCAGTACCTGCCTTTCGTAATACCCTTGTGGCTGATGAGCACAAATATCCATAAGCACACTCCAAAATCTAGTGGACCATCTTCCCAGAAGAGTTGAGGGAGTTATAAGGGCAAGTTGGGACTGAATGTAAAATGCTAAAAATCACATACCGTACTTATGACCATGTGACCCAATACTTTTGGAAATATAGTGTCTTCTCTCTCTTTTTTTTTTTTTTTTTTTTAAATATATAATAAAAAAAAATATCAGTATTCAATGTTTTGTTTGAAATATCATGCAAATGATGCATTTGTAACTGCAGGTTAAAGCATTACATGTCCCTCTGAGCCGCATTAAAAGTGTGTAAATACATCGAGATGCTACTTCAGATGCAGCTTCTGTTTCCACTGCATTGCAAAGATGAATTTTGATTTCAATTGATACGGATTTCTTTTGCTCTGTAACAGTCAAAATGAACATAATGATGGTAAAAACATTTCAAAAAGTAAAAATCAGTTTCAACATATTGGAAAAGATTCATCTTTGTCACTGCAGTAAACTGACCATCACACAGAATATTGAAAATGTCTAAAGTTTTAGGTGGTCCACAGTAGTCTTTAAGGTATCAGCCCAATAACACACTCGGCAAAATATCGTCTAAATATCCTTATTGATAAAACCCAATAAAAATATTAAGATCTTTTCGATCCTCATATCGCACATCTCTACACAATAGTAAATATTATTATCAGTATCAATTATGTATCAGTGTTTTCTTTTTTTTTATCTTTCTCCATCAGGATTACTTGAAACAGGTTCTGGACATCGACCTCCATGCCCAAATCCACTTTGGTCGAGTGTTTATGAAGCCAGGGTGAGAACAAGAGAAACAAATCCGCAATGGCAAGATTCCACGAAGCATATGCCTTTTTATAAGGTCACACACTCTGTTTTCTTTTTAGTTTTCCCACTACATTCGCCACCGTGGACATCAATGGCACAAGGAAGCTCATCTTCGCTCTGCCAGGTATGCGCTCATTTACCGATCGATGTGAAGTTTGTAAGTAAAGTGTGCAGTTTCAGTGTCTTAGCCATGGCTTTAATGTAAATACTCGTTGAAAAAATCTAAAACTGAGTTCCGAAAGTAATCAGTCATTTCTTACAGTTTTCTACACTGGACACTGATAAGCTTGATGTTTCCTCACACACAAAAAAATCCATAATTAAATGCAGAGACAGTTTTCTCAAATTTGAATCAATCCACAAGACTATAAACGTATTACTTTGCCGGCAACTATTAAAGCTTTTAGTTTTATTGAGGCCGATAGTACAAGTGTGAATTTGTGATGATCTCGCATTCCTATTGGCTCTGTCAGGCTCAGGATTGTATCGTACACAATTAACAATGATGAACATGTAGCAGGGCTCCAGACAAAAAATCAGTTAAGGAGCTACTGGCTCCTGTGAGGAAAAACAAAAGTTGCCAAATGATCTTTTTAATTGCCACACAATTTTAAAAATGTAATTTTAATTGTGCCATTATGCTAATTTATGCGCCATTATGTGATCGAGGATTTTTTGATGCTTTTGACTATCCATCTCTTCGCAATTTCTGCGAAAAGCTGCAAAACATTTTCTGCGTCTCATGGTCATACCTCATTAATAAAATCTCTCGAATCTAAGAGGTTTTCAAATGTCTTTTGGCACTTTATTTTTTTTTGTTTTACTGACTGACATAGAAAGATGGTCCTCATTGTCTCTGTCGTTTTCCCTCTCACCAACGCTGGCACAACTGCAGCCTGCTTTTTTACTAACATGTTTTCATCAGCAGAAGTGTTGGACTGAGATGGAGAACGTTTGAAAAAGTCTGATATTTTTAGTTATTTTTAGTAATTATGCATTAGGCCATTCCTCACAGAACATGCACATAAAAAGTCATAACGTGTAAACTTATATGGTCTCAGGTGATCCAGGCAAAAATATTACTCGCAAATTAATATTTTTGGTCGACCATTTTAGTCGCAGTCTGGAGCCCTGTGTAGGTACTTACTAGAGGTCCATGTATGTTCTTCTTAAGTCTTATTACTCTCTATTAACCCTAGTGGACACAATAAATGGTCTGAATACTTGGCTAAATGAAAGATTTCAGTTTTTAATATTTATCACATTTCTTGTTTTTGCTTTTACATTATGGGTTTTTTCATGTGTGGATTGTTGTTATGGAAATGAAAAGAACCGAATTGAATCTATAGCACACAAGTTATGGGGTCTAAATTCTTTCTAAAGTCAACATGTATACAATACTATGCAACCGTCATAGACTCGAGAAATGCTGTAACACTAAGACGCCTTCCAAACGTTTCTCCAATGCTGCACAGTCAACACCGGTGTGAAAGATCTACACTTTTATAAACGTTTCCATAGTCTGTGGTGAATAATTCCATTATAAGGTGCCTTTGAGGTTTTATTGAAATGTTATTTGCTCAGATTTATTTGATTTTTATTCATTTTCCATTTTATTTTTTATTTTTTAAGGCTCTTGGTAAATAGAATGTAGACCACTTTAGAAACATGTCCAGAATTACTGACAAGGGAAAACACTTTTCTTTTGTTGCTTCAAGTGGACAGTTTGTGAATCAACTCAGTATGTTGACTTTTCTGAATTGTTTTTAAATTTGGACCTTCTCCATACTGTGCAGCACACAATTCTTCAGAATGTGTGTTAGAATTTGTTTTTGATTTTTATGACCTCCCTTCAATTGAGCCGCGCTGTGCGTGATGACTAGACGTCTCCACTTTGGTCTAATGAGTCCAACAATATTGTTTCAGAAATTGTATTTGTTTAGGTTCCATTTTGCAAGTCATAGGGCCGTATTCTATTCAGATTTAACGAAAGCTAGGATTTACAATGTGGAGACAGACTTGACATCAATTTCTTGCTTCTTGTTCAAACCTAAACTTTTTTGCAAATCTATAATGAATATTTCAAATACTATCTCGAATTATGTAAAATATTGGTTCGAAAGAGGCAGATGTAGAGGATAAGGGTGTGTGTGACCCCTAATGGAAGCCGAAAGTAGTAGTATTGTGTAAAATAGGTGTTCTTTTATTCAGCTCCACTCCAGTTACGTATTCTGTTCCATAAAAAGTCTTTACAGTATCAGCAAAGATATTTAATCAATAATACGTATTGACTCCTTGTTGTCATAACTATAGTTACTACAATAAGTACACCAAAGGCACCTTATCTCGATATTGACCCGCTGTTTCTGTGTTTCACAGGAAGTCCTCCACAGCTAGCATTGTGTTTTTGTCTGTACTGTGGTCTCAATAATGTGATAAAATACCTTCTGTACTGACTGGGGGTGTAACGGTACATGTATTCGTACCAAGATTTTTCGGTGCAGGGCTTTCAGTTCGGTACACAAGTGTACCAAACGCAATCCTTTTTACGTGTGGAACATAGTTAAAATCTGGGTTCCCTCATTGACATATAAAGCGGCGGACCGCCAGTTTGTTTAGTCTCCTACTCGCACTTTGAACACATTTTTTCAGGTATTTTTTAACATACACAACAATGGCAGGGGTATAAATAAATAAATTAAAAACCACTACAGTTAGCGCAGTGTCACTCTGCAAATGAGATTTGTTTTGCGCATGCATGAAAAAGCTAAAGAATCCATAGTGCTAGCGAACCCGCTAACCACAAAGTTCTTTTTATTCAGCTTCTCATTTCACTGCAAGATGTATCCTGCACATCTCTTTGTCTTCCTTTCTATTTACAGATGTCACACCAAGTACCTTCATAGCTATCTCCCTTATCACTTCTGCACTAGTTGACCAATCATCCAGCACCTCTTCACCACCACGAGCTCTTTCTGACCTCTTCCCTGAATCTCACACTACAGTCTTCCTACTTCAGTTTCCACCTTCCACCAACTTCTTCTTTTTTCAGTTCTCGCTCTCCTCTCTTCTTCTTCAGCCATCCCACAGACCACCATTCGATTCTGTCTTGCTACACTGTGCCCTACCAACACCTTACAGTCTCTTTCAAGTGGCATCGTCTACATAGAACATAGTCCAACTGTGTGCACCTTTCTCCACTCTTATGTCACTCTATGCTCCTCCTTCTTCAAATAAGTATTTACCACTGCCATTTCCATTCTTTTAACAAAATCTATCACCATCTACATTCCTCTTTATAAGACCATACCTACCAATCACCTCATCATCACCTCTGTTCACTTTATATACATGCCCATTAGAATCTGGCCCAATCACCAATTGTTCAGATTGTACACCTTCTACCACTTCATCCAACTCACAATTTTTCCTTCTCCTCCATCTCACAGCCGACTTGTGGAGCATAAGCACTGATAACATTTATCATCACGCCTTCAACTTCCAGCTTCACAATCATCACTCTATCAGAAACTCTCTTCACCTTCACTACACTCTTACTGTACTCTTCCTTCAGAATCACCCCTACACCATTTCTCTTCCATCCACGCCATGATAGAACAGTTTAAATCCACCTCCAATGTTCCTGGCCCTACTCCCTTTCCACTTGGTCTCCGGAAAACACAACATATCTACCTTTCTCCTCTCCATCATATCAGCTCCCTCTCTCTCTTTACCAGTCATAGTACCAACATTTAAAGTGCCCACTCTAACCTCCACCCTCCTACACTCATTTTCCTGCTGTCTCTGTAGACGTTTTCCTCCTCTCCTTCTCCTCCTTCGGCCAACAGTAGCCCAATTTCCACCAGTACCCTGTTGGTTAACAATACGTGTGGCGTTTGTTGGTAACCCGGGCCTCGACCGATCCGGTATGGAATTCTGGTTTGTGATCCGCATATTTGATTTGGCAAGTGTTTTACGCTGGATGCCCTTCCTAACGCAACCCTCCCCATTTATCCGGGCTTGGGACCGGCACTAAGAGTGCACTGGCTTGTGCAACACTAATGGCTGTGTTCCATTTGTTATATTTTATTTAATCAATTAAATTTGTGACAAATTAATTACTCATTTTAATAGTGTATTGCGTTCATTTGATTTATTCTATTTTTATAAAATATTATTATTATTTTGTATATTATTTAACCAAGCAGGCAATTTGTTTCAAATTGTTTCATATGTTGAAATGCTGATCACAAATATGAACAATAATAATAAGAAGAAATGACAATCAATTTTATGTTTTGCGTTCCTTCCCCCTAACCGTACAAAAGTTAACCGAACCATGACTTTAAAACCGAGGAAATTTTGTGTACCGTTACACCCTTAGTGTTGACATCAATCTATTGTGAAATTTAATTCTGCTATAAAATCTGGAAATCGCCAATGTTTTAGTGATCAAAGATGCAGAAGAAAATAAGGATCTAAGACAAAATTTGTATTTAAAAAAAAAGAGTAAAAGAACATATATTTGTTCATTGTTGTATGTCTGTAATTGTGTATGTACATGTATATTGATCAGCCATAATATTAAAGCCGCTGATAGCTGAGTGGATTATCTCATTATCCTGGCACATGCAAAAGACTGGGATTTACTGTGAAGTCAGTTCTTGAAGTTTTGGAGGCTGAACACGCGTAAGAGTCCAAGGAACTTTGAAATTATCCAAATTGTGACATCTAGACGACTGGGTCAGGGCGTCTCCACTATGTGGAGGAATACGTCAATATTATTCTCAGTATTAGGTTGGTTTTAATAACTGCTATAATAACTGCTAATTATCGCTGTATGTACAGTACATATATATTCATATTTAAAATCCTGTCATTTTAGCAAGTGTGTGTGTGGACCTTTCTTTATCCATTGTGTATAGGTGGGGGGGAGGTTACTGAACGTTTTTGAGTATGAAAATGATGCAAACACATGAAGTAGTTTTCAGTTTCTTCCAAATGAAAGCATATGGGAGATACAGAGATTTGTAGAAACCATGTAAAGGTTAAATATGAGGTGGTATCAAAAAGTTTCAAGACTAGCATGCCACAGATCTGGTCACTTTCAGCAAATTTCAGTTGCTATAAAATCTGCCAGTAGAACTCTCTATTGACAGTCTGGCCCTTAGCGATTAATTCTCGATGTTTAATGCCACGAATGTCGGAAAAAGATGATTAGCATGCAGACCTGCCTCTGCTTTTATGGTCGTGGAGGTGATTGGCTTAGACTGTGAAGATCTCCGGCGATCATCATGCACAATTTGCCGAATAGTTTTGACGTTTTCAAGGTTTAAGCTCGAGAAAAAGTCTTCCTGTGATGTTCTTCCGCTCTTGAAGCGCCCGTGGCACTCAAAACACCTCGAACGACTCGCTGCAGCATCGCCGTAAACTTGCCGAATCATGTCTAACGTCTCAGTGGTAGATTTGCCCAGTTTCACGCAGAATTTTGGGTTTATTCTTTGTTTGAACCATGGTAACTCACGTAACCAAAATAGCACCGGTTGCACAGCTCCCCGTCTACACAGGAAGATGTCTTTTGGCACACTGTCTTATAAAGTTCGGTGCTACCTGTGACTGTGTATGCACTCTTGTGCTGCCATCTGTTGGTGTGTTACAAAACTAGTCTCGAAACTTTTTGATACCACCGCGTACTATATATAATTTATATATATCCATACAAGACCTCCAAATGTACTTTTTCTTATTATAATTAGCACAGCCCTTCCCGTAATCACATCAATCTAAGCCCTCTTCCTTTCTTCGCCTCTTTTTGCCTGGCAGCTTTTATTGACCATTCATTGGCCAGTTCTTGTAGTTTTCCTTCTCTGTCTGTGCCACTCTCGCCCAGGCAGACATTGGTGACTGGCATTTGTTTCTATATGCCCCCTGTCAAAGGTAATTTCACCTACAGAGACACAGGCACAGGGGTGACTCTACTTGAGGCCATGCCCTTGAGCGACAGCGAGGCAAGCAGGCTTCCTGTATCTCCTCCCCCGCGCAGAAGTAAGGACCTGCCCATTTGCACCCCCCTGCTCAGAAAACGGAAATACAGTATACAACAATCTGAAAACCAAAAGAAAATGCAAAATTGGCGTGCACTAGAAATCGAAATTTCCAATGTCGCATTTTTAAGGTTGAACCGTTTTTCTACATGTAGCTTAAATAATATTGGTGTATTCTGGTTTGCTGCTGTTTGGAGTAGTCACGGTAAACTGAGACCGAACAGAAAAAAAACGAACTTGCTGTTTTGTTGTGTTATATTTTTTGTGTTCTGTTTTCTGAGAGTGAAGCTTTTGGTAGCAAGTCTGTGATTGTGTAGTGGTGTTGCAGTTTGTGTCAGTTTTGTGTTGCTATGTTGTAATTGCCAGTAGTCTGCCATGCTTTATGATCTACAGCTGCTGTATATCTGGAACTTTACTGTCCTCTCCTCTTCTCTTTCCTTCTTCCTCTGTCTTCTCTTTTCTTCTCCTCTTTTTTTTTCTGTTCTCCTCTCCTTTCCTTAAACAGCTTTGTACAAAGGTGTTCCTGAGGGTAATGATTTCACACCTTGAACACTCTCACCCACCACTCCACTTAATTCTGGGCGCTCACATAATCTAGTTCTCTATCCACCAAACCTGCAAACGTACAATCAATTCCAGAATTATTGGCACTCGTGGAAAAAATGATTTTCAAAACTGATTATGATTATTTGTGATAATTAACCAGGAAGACACACATGGGTTTTCTAATTCTCACCCACTTTTTCCTTATGAGATCCATATGAGAACTTTTGATATTTTGTTTCTGAAGTTTTTGGCGAATGCAAATCATTCTTTACATACGCAAGGGCCAGCACATATCTAGGGGTACTTCAGAGAGAATCAAGTTAATGATGGAGAGTTTATTTTTATGTATTTTGCTTATGCAGCTGGGCACCCCACAGGATTTGGTCTGGGTAAACAGGCCATAATTCTCCTGAGGAAAAGTAACCTCTATGCCCTATATGATCAGCTTTCAGGCTGCCAGGTCTGTCTTGTTCTTATGCAAAAGAGTGATAATTACGACTCTAGATAATGGAGGTAGGATTTGCCGATTTTGCCAATTGATCAACATCGATAGTTGACTGCAAGAACTATCGACTACCATATCCATAGTTTGTCCGGGTTGCTGTTGTTATTCAGTGCAATAGCAGCATCTAGAGGCAAATCACTACCGATATGTGCTGTTTGTTTTGACAAACTAGACTGCGTGCTGTACCTCATTCATGTTAGATCACAGTGCATTAACAGTTAAACGATAACATGAACATTTTATTAATTGAAAAAATGTTTAAGAAAATGCTGAAATTAACAAATTAATAATACAATGGTAAACAAGGGTTAAGCATTGCACATAAATCCAAACAGCCATGTTTAAAATGACCAACTTTAAATTTCTTAACAAAGTCCAGAGCATTGAAATTACATTTATTTTTAATTTGTAGTTGAAAAGTTCAGCAATATTTTTCATGGTTTGTTTTTTTTGTTGTTGTTGTTTTTGTTTTTAATCCAGTATCTATTTTAAAAACTATCGGTTGATTAATTGGTTATCGTTAAGTATGATCTAACCTAGCTATCAGTATCTAAATTCACTATCGCTCGACCTCTGGAAATAATTTATTGGAAAGAAAATACTTCCTATTTACTGTTGAACATGGTAAAACATCTGTGTTGTGGAATCCTTGAGGTCTAGTTTTGTTTAATTGGTGGCTGAAAGGAGGGGCATTGAGTAGATTTTAGCAGGCATTTCACACAGCTAGTCTTCAGCTATCATTACAAAATCTTTAGTATGTTCATCAGGGGGCTCTTTATTGTTTTGTATATATTGGAAAGATCTACTTACAGTGTATTTGCAGCCATTAGAACCAGTGGAAAAATAAGTAAAATTTGGCAAACTGATCTGAGAGGATCTAATGAACATTCTGCCAAGGCTCAAGTGTCACCGTTGGGTTAACTTTTGGCCCGATTCAAAATTAGAGGTTGACCGATTCATCGTTTTTGCAGATTAATCACCACTGATGGTTGATTGCTGGAATTGATGGCTATTAGCAAAAATCCATACGAATAGTTTTTCCGGGTCGCATTTTACAGCTTATTGTTTTACTGTTTGCAATTTATTTGAAGTGCCTTTTTTAATTATTTTTATTATCATTCATTTTATTATTAATTTTGGATGTAACTGTTATTATTTATTTGGAGTGTTACTTTTTCTTTCAGTTTGAATGCATGTCTTTTATTTTCCTCAGTATTTATTCAAATCATTCATATATTCATATTTATTTTATTTAGCACATTTAAATGATTGAGTACTGTATTTTTATTTTTGTAATAAAGTTCAGTACTATTTCATATGTTTTTTTTTTTTTTTTTTTCCAGAATCCATTTTAAAAACTCGGTTAATTAATCAGTTATCAATAAGTGCGATCCAACCTAGCTATCGGTAAACCTCTAGCCACCACCATGCTGCACTATTGGGATAGTAATCATATGGCGATCTGCTTTTTATTGGAACACACCTACCTTTTGGTATTGATTTTATCAAACCATGTTTGTCACATGGACTGGGGTGATTTATTTGGGCTTTTCTGAATGAAAGGGCTTCCATCTAGCCATTCTACCCCATCACCTAAATATATAAAGAATGATAGATCTTAAACAGCGTATTTAGTTTTATATTTATAAACATAGATTTTGCCATGAATAGCCATACAAGCTGGCATGGCGGTAAGAAAAAAGACAGTTGTGCTTAATTTCTGCACTCGTTGGCATTGGGCTTTATGGTGTTCTATAGTGGAGAAACAGATGATGATTTCTCAGGGTTGATTAGAATCATTACACTAATGGCAATGCTGTATAATAACAAAAACCTTCCATTTCAACAGTGTGTGTAGACTTCGAATAATCTGTAGTGCACGAAGGAACGGTAGTCTTTTCATTAATTTATTCTCCAGAAGACTCCAGGAATGCTGTGAAGTTTGATGTGAAGGGAATGAACAAAATGATTCATGCATGAGGCTGTACAAAGTACTAAATGCATGGGTGCCAATAATTTTGATGTGGTTTTGTCTAATGATATACAGTGCCTTGCAAAAGTATAGAACCCACTTAAGAGTCATCAGATATATCATCATCATCTTCCAGGCTCTGCCTGCTTAGGCCAGGGGTCCCAAAACGTTTTTCTTTGAGAGCCACATAATTGTTCCTTTCTTTAATGGTGGTCCGGGTCGGTCTGTAACAGAAAATCACATGGGCCGGAGTGACTATCAGTATTATTGTGAAGATTATATTAGGATTTTAAATAATGCTAGATTAGTTTATTTTATTATACACCATACAGACAAATGATTGTTACTTTTAAAGAGATATATAACCTATTAAAATAATGAAATCTTCTCATATTCATTGCTATTGAAATCAAAACATTTGCTTACTTATGCCTCACTTAAGCACTCACTTATAGAGGTGGGTTTTACTGATATCGATATCTAGGTTGGATCGTACTTTATTATAACCGATCAATCATCCGATAAAAAACTAAACATACATAACACTCCATGTAAAGTATACTGAACTTTATTACAAAAAAAAACAGTACTGAATCACGAAAATGTAATTTTATTATTATAATTATATAAATACACAGCCACAGAGAGAACAGCAATCACCAGCAAGCAAAGGTGCACCAGGGAACAATATCAAGAGCTTTGCAAAGAAAAAAAGCTGTTCTGAACCTTATCATAGTGAATCTGATGACTTTTAAGGCATTTTTTTTCTGTTTGTTTGTTTGTTTGCCAGACATGGTATCGAGATATATTTCTATACAACTGAAATCAAAGTAATTAGATTTGAATTCTGATTAAACACACAGGGCTTGATTTTTGCCAGTATTTCTGTAGCTCACTATAAATCTTGTCCAACATAGGAATTGCAGGTTCTTCCCCCTGCCCCAGATCATTTCCCTTATACACACACACACACACACACACACACACACACACACACACACACACACACACACACACACACACACACACACAAAACATCTCCACAAAAGAAACAGCAGGTGGTTTAACTTTCCCCGTTTTTGACTTCACCGTCTCTCCTCCTTTTCCCCCCCTCAGGTAACCCAGTGTCAGCAGTTGTCACCTGCAATCTCTTTGTTATTCCTGCACTGAGAAAAATGCAGGGCATCCTGGACCCAAGGCCAACAATCATCAAAGCCAGGGTATGCACTTGCTCTCATAAAGCGCTGCCACTTTTTGAAAGAAGACATATTTTGTCTTGCATTGTCATTTCATCCGTTTTTCGGTCTTCTCTCCATAGCTGTCCTGTGACGTTAAGCTGGACCCGCGTCCGGAGTACCACCGCTGTGTACTGACCTGGCATCATCAGGAACCCCTGCCTTGGGCACAGAGTACAGGTATCCGTGAATTCCTGCGTCATTTTTGTGGTGATGTTTTTTTCACACTTGACGTTGCGTCTTTTTTTTTCTTTCCGCACAGGAAATCAAATGAGTAGTCGCCTAATGAGCATGCGCAGTGCCAACGGCCTTCTGATGTTGCCTCCTAAGACAGAGCAATACGTGGAGCTGCACAAAGGCGAGGTGGTGGACGTGATGGTCATAGGGCGGCTATGATGAAATCAAAGCAGAAAAGAGAAATGTGGTGCATGTCCACATATCATTTATTATATTGTAATATGCAACGGCACAGTTATTTTTGATTTTTTTTTTTTCCCCCCTATTTGGACAAAAGTTACCGAAGTATTCTCATCGCAAACGATCAAATCATGTCAATGGAAATGTTGTGTTGGGGGAACAAAAAAGCCTGGTGTTGTATGCGTTCACACAACGCAACATAACATTTAAAAGCATCTTTGCAGACGTTCCAGCAGCTCATTTCATTTCGGTTTCATGGTTGACTCATAGAAAACATTCTTCCTGTCCTTTTGATCAGTTTTCTGGGTAACGAAACCCCCATTGTCTCCACTTGTTAATAATGGCTTTCTCAGTGTTTCATGGCACAGCTATTGTAAAATATTGCAACTTTCGTCATCCCTTACACACTTTGTAAAGGATAATTCGATCCATTTTCTAAGAGCGCGTACCCACCTGTCCCACTAGATTATTGCAATAATTGTTCTTTTTTTTTTCCTAATATATTTCTATTTGAATTTTCCAATTTGTTTTGGCTGCTAAATTACATTAATGATGGAAATATAAAAACACGATTCATCTTGGTTTTATTGTTCATTACAGCAACGTTAAAAGATTATCAGTGCTGTGGGCAGATCATGGCAGAAGGTTTGGCAGCCGGCCAAATGCGCTTTTGCCAGATGTTCCCGTTCCAGATTGAGCCCGAAACCCATTCATTCTTTTGCGAAGGTTTTCCCGTACATCTTGGAACGTGGTGGTGGGTATTTGCCGATCCAACCTCCAGAGGATTAGTGCTAATGGGAGGGAAGGCCTGGGGAATTCTAGTTCATCGCAAAGTGTTCGAGGAGGTTGAGGAGCCCTGCGTGTATAAAGAATACGTTTGGGCTCGTTAGTTCAGTGAAGCTAAATTGTAACGTTAGAATTTTTACTTGAAATCTTTCAACTTATCCACAGTTTTGGAAAGAACCACATATTATGATAGGGTGTCCAAATCAGGTGTCATTTCTTACATGCACTATATGGGCAAAAGTACTAAATTTTCCCCAAACTTCCCACAAAGTTAAAGGCAAACTTGTATTCGGGCATCTTTGAATGCAGTAGCCTTTTCCCTTCATTTCCACTAGGAGACCCAAACCTGTGCATTCTCCATTAAGATATGCTTTAGATGGATTGGAGCAAAAGATCTCCTGCTATAGAGCTCTGACTTCAACCCTCGGGGATGAATTAGAACGCTGATCGCACCCCAGGCCTCCTCACCTCGCCTACATCAGTAGCTGACTTTACCAACGCCCTTTCGTCTAATTGAGCACAAATCTCCACTTCTAGTGGAACATCATCTCAAGAGAGTGGAGGTCACTTTAACCGCAAATGGGGAGTAAATGTGGAATGGGCTGCTCAAAAAGCACATAATCTCATGGCCAGGTGTCTACAAACTACACACAAACAACAGCCTCTATACTTTAAGCATTGTAACCCACAAATATCCTGGAAATATTTTTTTGTTTTTGGGTCTATTTTTTTAATTCTTATATTATGTAATTGATATGAAACATGTCTCTCTCTCTCTGATCATCCCTTTACGGTCACATCTGATCTTATAACCGCTATTTCCGGCACGATCACGCGTCCCAGAGCGCAAGTCGTCTCAAACCGGTTCCAGTAAAAATCGCGATGAGGTCACTGGCTTCCGCAGTCACCAGATCTGAGTAGAGAACGTTTGCGATGTGGTGGAACTGGAGATTTCGCAACATAAACGTGAACAAAATCTCAAAAAAACATTTGTGAAATATTTGCAATGAGGAATTGAGGCAGTTCTGAGTGCAATGGTGGAATTCTACTGTGGTATTGTTTGTGTGTATATACATACATACATACTTGTTTTGGGGTGGGGGGGTTTGCACACACACAAGAGTTATGACGACATTTTAGTGCCGTGTAAAAAAATAAATAAAAATTTAAGTCATAGCAGTACGAGAATAACAGCGTATATTCGCAAAATATTCCGACTTTATTCTCGTAATCTTAGATTTCTTTTTTCTTATTATTTATAAATATAAAATAAAAAAATTTACGTAGCATTAATACCACGTCAAAGAATAGCTATTAAGTGAGAAAACAATTTATTTTTTATTTTTTAACCCTGGATGATGAACTTGTTAAGCCTGTAGATATAATTCTCATAGACAGGGCAAATTTTAACAAATATAAACACACACTCACACGGTGTGTTCCAAGTGCCTAAAGTGATCAAGATTTTGGCCTTTTGCAATTAGATTGTTCTAGTTAGAAGCCGTTTCTAACATTTCTCAATTTACTAAGCATTTGATATCAAATGATTCCGAATGAATCAATAATTGCTACCTATTTTAGGTCAATTTAAAACGAGAGAAATTGTCGCTCAGAGACTTTCGATTTTATTTCGCCACACCTGTACCGAGAAAGCTGGATTAGCGATCACATTGCTGTTGGAACAGACGTGATAGAGGATGAAAAGGACCCGCGCATCAGTTTCTAGTTCTATTAGTTATTTACGACACCATTCTATAAGTCATAATTCCCAGACGTTCTTTTCCAAGCAAAAGGAAATCGGAATTATATGGAACTTCTGACCAGCAGCGTGTTTTATTTCTTCTAGATTTGCATGTGCGCCAGTAAATTGTTACGGATCTTCAAACTATATTGAATACAGGACAATCTGTTGAGGAGGAAAAAAATCAATAAAATATCCAACACCACCTGGGCCTGTGTGAAAAAGTATTTGCCTCGTCAAAACTAAATTTGTCATTGGCTGCCATTGGATAAGACACCCAGGTATATTGTGGAATAAAAGAATCACCTGAAAAGACTTTAAGAGGCTAAAAGGCATCCAAGCAGCACAAAATGGCCCAGTCGCAAGAACATTATTGAGGTTACAAAGTTAGTTCTATTACTAAGACTCTTTTACTTGTGTGATATACAGCCAGTGTTCATACTGTAAGTCTTGATTTTTTTTTTTTTTAACTGACTCAATTTTTCCTTCGTATACCAACACAATTTGGAATGTGTTTCCAAAAAATTGCATTAACTCTTCAGCTTGATCCATTTATTCATTTATTTTTAGGGCTAATCATCTTAGCCTTAAAAGTCTTTCTGACCTTGAGTGTATTCAGTGGTTGGCATCTTCCACATTAGTCATGAACTAAAGGGGAAACTATGGAAGTTCTATGATGCCATGCATTCAATTTCTTAAAATTTTTTCTTGTTTTCCTGGTGATGACCACGTTATTTTCTTGTGATCTCGGCGTAACAAACGCTTTTATCGTGATCTTGACATTAAAGTTGTTTTCTCATTACCACGACATAACTTGTGTTTTTGTGATATCGACTTTTTTTTTTTTTCTTTTCAAAACGAGATTCAAAACGCTAGGGAGATCACGAGAATAATGATATTCGAGATCAAGAGAAAACAACCGGCTACCACAGCGGATCATCCATGTCAAGATCACGGGTAAAAATATAAATTAAAAATTAAAAAATTTATAAATATATATATATATATATATATATATATATATATATATATATATATATATATATATATTATAATGCATGGCCTCTTAGGACTTTCCTAAGAAACGTACGTTTCTGATTAGTTTTGAGTCTGAGAAAATGGACGGACTGTGTAAAAAGGGTAGTAATTCTTGATCCATGCAACAACTCTATTAAATCGTAATCAATTCCATTTCAGATCCATTCAGGTGGCTTCCAAAAGGTGAGGTTGATGAGATACTGATGAACCTCACTGTAAATGCTCCTTATATATTATGTTCAGAGACCTCATCTTGTCCTTGTCTGGTATTTTTAGGAATAAGCCAAGGACAACATATCCATATTATTATTCCACAAATAATGCAAACTTAGCAGAAATGCTATGTGGGGAGAGGGGACTTACAGGAGCTCACAAAAGTAAGTACACCCTCATTACAACTTTTTGAATGGCCCTTCCGAGTGAAAACCATCTTGTAAAACCTCTGTATGACCCTGGATACTGTACTGTACCTCAGTTTCAGGGTGTTAGCGATCTTCTTATAGCCTGGGCCATCTTTGTGGAGAGCAACAATTCTAATTCTCAAATCCTCAGATAGTCTTTGGCCATGAGGTGCCATGTTGAACATCCAGCGGTCATTGAGAGAATTGTCCGCAAAGCAAGATACACGAATTCGTTTGGTGCTGTCAAGCAGACAAAAACATGAAGATGACGAATTGGACGTGTGGCCTTGCATGTTTAAGCGGCATACAGCTGTTATCGCTTAGGGTGTACTCACGTTTGTTGCCAGCTGTTTAGACAGTGATGGCTGTATGTTGGACAGTAAAAAATACTCTAAAATATATCCAAGTTTCATTTCTATAGTATTGTCCCTTGAGAAGATCTACTAAAGCGGTTGCTGGAATACGAGGGGTGCACTCACTTTTGGGACGCAAATCCAATCACAGTCTGGTTAAGTTTCGTCGAGATGCAAAATCACGCTACGATTTCCTCAAGGTGGACTTCTGCCTTTACTATACACTGTATGCTTTATGGTATATCGAAGCTGCACAAAACCACTGTGTTTATGGCACAATTCCAAAAGCCCAGATTACTGAGGAGGTTTTGTGTTTCTGAAATCTGAAAAAATGTGTGGGGGGGGTGCTACTGAGCGATGCAGACCTTTTTCCAAAGTCAGAAACCGATGTTTTTATCCTCTTACTGTGAATTTATTCTGTCTAGTATGCCTTCATAATCAAATCTCACTCCTGTGGTTCCTTAAATCCTGATTCAGCAAATCAGTTGATTCTGTGTATTTTTGAGTTCTGGATTAATAGGGTCGGGTGGTCGGGCCTATATTTTGGGCTCCCCAGGTTGAGAAACTCCCTTAACTCATTTTGACTCGCTCTTGGAAGCTTGTAAGGCTGGAAATGTATTCGTTTGGCTTTAAAAAGAGGATGCAGCTTATTTAAGAGCTGACAGTGTTTTTACAGAAATACACAAAAATGTACAGTCAAATATGCTAATGATGTGTGTATATATAGTATGTGACAAACACTCTGGAAATATTGAAGCAATGAGGAGAAAATCCCTGTACGATAAAAAAAAAAAAGGTTTTCTGTAAGGATATTAAAACTTATAATTAAAATCATTATGTAAAAAATGTGTGTCAGTTCCTCTTTTTAAAATAAACTTTGTGAGGTGGCTGAACTACCGGTCTTTTGTTTCTAAATGTGTTTTCACTCGGTTCTGTTGTTACAGTGTAAATAAAATGCCAGTACATGGCAGAAGACCCTTTTTGCACCCCGCGGCTCACTATAGTTATAGAGACGTGGTAGTGTTCAGGAAGGACAGAAATGAAGGAGGATGGGACAGGAACAAACCGAGGGAAGTAAGGAAGGGAGGATGGAGTCAAAGAAAGAAAGAGGGAGTGAGGGAAGGTAGGGAAGAAAGAAATGGTGGTGGAAACAAGAGGGCGGGATGGTAAGGAAGGGAGAAGAGAGAGAAAGGAGTAAAGAAAAAGATGGAGGGAGGGATGGAAAGAAAGAGGGAGTGAGGGAAGGTAGGAAAAAGAAAGGGAGGGATGGAAGGGAAGGAAGAAATAGAGGAAAGAGGGAGAAAGGAAGAAACAAAAGTTGGAGGAAGAGAGAGAAAGAAATAGAAAGAAAGAAAGTGGGGAGTGAGGAAAGGTAGGGAGGAAATAAAAGAAAAATTTTTCAACAGTGTGTGTAGACTTCGAATAATCTGTAGTGCACGAAGGAACGGTAGTCTTTTCATTAATTTATTCTCCAGAAGACTCCAGGAATGCTGTGAAGTTTGATGTGAAGGGAATGAACAAAATGATTCATGCATGAGGCTGTACAAAGTACTAAATGCATGGGTGCCAATAATTTTGATGTGGTTTTGTCTAATGATATACAGTGCCTTGCAAAAGTATAGAACCCACTTAAGAGTCATCAGATATATCATCATCATCTTCCAGGCTCTGCCTGCTTAGGCCAGGGGTCCCAAAACGTTTTTCTTTGAGAGCCACATAATTGTTCCTTTCTTTAATGGTGGTCCGGGTCGGTCTGTAACAGAAAATCACATGGGCCGGAGTGACTATCAGTATTATTGTGAAGATTGTATTAGGATTTTAAATAATGCTAGATTAGTTTATTTTATTATACACCATACAGACAAATGATCGTTACTTTTAAAGAGATATATAACCTATTAAAATAATGAAATCTTCTCATATTCATTGCTATTGAAATCAAAACATTTGCTTACTTATGCCTCACTTAAGCACTCACTTATAGAGGTGGGTTTTACTGATATCGATATCTAGGTTGGATCGTACTTTATTATAACCGATCAATCATCCGATAAAAAACTAAACATACATAACACTCCATGTAAAGTATACTGAACTTTATTACAAAAAAAAACAGTACTGAATCACGAAAATGTAATTTTATTATTATAATTATATAAATACACAGCCACAGAGAGAACAGCAATCACCAGCAAGCAAAGGTGCACCAGGAACAATATCAAGAGCTTTGCAAAGAAAAAAAGCTGTTCTGAACCTTATCATAGTGAATCTGATGACTTTTAAGGCATTTTTTTTCTGTTTGTTTGTTTGTTTGCCAGACATGGTATCGAGATATATTTCTATACAACTGAAATCAAAGTAATTCGATTTGAATTCTGATTAAACACACAGGGCTTGATTTTTGCCAGTATTTCTGTAGCTCACTATAAATCTTGTCCAACATAGGAATTGCAGGTTCTTCCCCCTGCCCCAGATCATTTCCCTTATACACACACACACACACACACACACACACACACACACACACACACAAAAACATCTCCACAAAAGAAACAGCAGGTGGTTTAACTTTCCCCGTTTTTGACTTCACCGTCTCTCCTCCTTTTCCCCCCCTCAGGTAACCCAGTGTCAGCAGTTGTCACCTGCAATCTCTTTGTTATTCCTGCACTGAGAAAAATGCAGGGCATCCTGGACCCAAGGCCAACAATCATCAAAGCCAGGGTATGCACTTGCTCTCATAAAGCGCTGCCACTTTTTGAAAGAAGACATATTTTGTCTTGCATTGTCATTTCATCCGTTTTGGTCTTCTCTCCATAGCTGTCCTGTGACGTTAAGCTGGACCCGTCCGAGTACCACCGCTGTGTACTGACCTGGCATCATCAGGAACCCCTGCCTTGGGCACAGAGTACAGGTATCCGTGAATTCCTGCGTCATTTTGTGGTGATGTTTTTCACACTTGACGTTGCGTCTTTTTTCTTTCCGCACAGGAAATCAAATGAGTAGTCGCCTAATGAGCATGCGCAGTGCCAACGGCCTTCTGATGTTGCCTCCTAAGACAGAGCAATACGTGGAGCTGCACAAAGGCGAGGTGGTGGACGTGATGGTCATAGGGCGGCTATGATGAAATCAAAGCAGAAAAGAGAAATGTGGTGCATGTCCACATATCATTTATTATATTGTAATATGCAACGGCACAGTTATTTTTGATTTTTTTTTTTTCCCCCCTATTTGGACAAAAGTTACCGAAGTATTCTCATCGCAAACGATCAAATCATGTCAATGGAAATGTTGTGTTGGGGGAACAAAAAAGCCTGGTGTTGTATGCGTTCACACAACGCAACATAACATTTAAAAGCATCTTTGCAGACGTTCCAGCAGCTCATTTCATTTCGGTTTCATGGTTGACTCATAGAAAACATTCTTCCTGTCCTTTTGATCAGTTTTCTGGGTAACGAAACCCCCATTGTCTCCACTTGTTAATAATGGCTTTCTCAGTGTTTCATGGCACAGCTATTGTAAAATATTGCAACTTTCGGCATCCCTTACACACTTTGTAAAGGATAATTCGATCCATTTTCTAAGAGCGCGTACCCACCTGTCCCACTAGATTATTGCAATAATTGTTCTTTTTTTTTTTTTTTCCCTAATATATTTCTATTTGAATTTTCCAATTTGTTTTGGCTGCTAAATTACATTAATGATGAAAATATAAAAACACGATTCATCTTGGTTTTATTGTTCATTACAGCAACGTTAAAAGATTATCAGTGCTGTGGGCAGAACATGGCAGAAGGTTTGGCAGCCGGCCAAATGCGCTTTTGCCAGATGTTCCTGTTCCAGATTGAGCCCGAAACCCATTCATTCTTTTGCGAAGGCTTTCCCGTACATCTTGGAACGTGGTGGTGGGTATTTGCCGATCCAACCTCCAGAGGATTAGTGCTAATGGGAGGGAAGGCCTGGGGAATTCTAGTTCATCGCAAAGTGTTCGAGGAGGTTGAGGAGCCCTGCGTGTATAAAGAATACGTTTGGGCTCGTTAGTTCAGTGAAGCTAAATTGTAACGTTAGAATTTTTACTTGAAATCTTTCAACTTATCCACAGTTTTGGAAAGAACCACATATTATGATAGGGTGTCCAAATCAGGTGTCATTTCTTACATGCACTATATGGGCAAAAGTACTAAATTTTCCCCAAACTTCCCACAAAGTTAAAGGCAAACTTGTATTCGGGCATCTTTGAATGCAGTAGCCTTTTCCCTTCATTTCCACTAGGAGACCCAAACCTGTGCATTCTCCATTAAGATATGCTTTAGATGGATTGGAGCAAAAGATCTCCTGCTATAGAGCTCTGACTTCAACCCTCGGGGATGAATTAGAACGCTGATCGCACCCCAGGCCTCCTCACCTCGCCTACATCAGTAGCTGACTTTACCAACGCCCTTTCGTCTAATTGAGCACAAATCTCCACTTCTAGTGGAACATCATCTCAAGAGAGTGGAGGTCACTTTAACCGCAAATGGGGAGTAAATGTGGAATGGGCTGCTCAAAAAGCACATAATCTCATGGCCAGGTGTCTACAAACTACACACAAACAACAGCCTCTATACTTTAAGCATTGTAACCCACAAATATCCTGGAAATATTTTTTTGTTTTTGGGTCTATTTTTTTAATTCTTATATTATGTAATTGATATGAAACATGTCTCTCTCTCTCTGATCATCCCTTTACGGTCACATCTGATCTTATAACCGCTATTTCCGGCACGATCACGCGTCCCAGAGCGCAAGTCGTCTCAAACCGGTTCCAGTAAAAATCGCGATGAAGTCACTGGCTTCCGCAGTCACCAGATCTGAGTAGAGAACGTTTGCGATGTGGTGGAACTGGAGATTTCGCAACATAAACGTGAACAAAATCTTAAAAAAACATTTGTGAAATATTTGCAATGAGGAATTGAGGCAGTTCTGAGTGCAATGGTGGAATTCTACTGTGGTATTGTTTGTGTGTATATACATACATACATACTTGTTTTGGGGTGGGGGGGTTTGCACACACACGAGAGTTATGACGACATTTTAGTGCCGTGTAAAAAAATAAATAAAAATTTAAGTCATAGCATTACGAGAATAACAGCGTATATTCGCAAAATATTCCGACTTTATTCTCGTAATCTTAGATTTCTTTTTTCTTATTATTTATAAATATAAAATAAAAAATTTTACGTAGCATTAATACCACGTCAAAGAATAGCTATTAAGTGAGAAAACAATTTATTTTTTATTTTTTAACCCTGGATGATGAACTTGTTAAGCCTGTAGATATAATTCTCATAGACAGGGCAAATTTTAACAAATATAAACACACACTCACACGGTGTGTTCCAAGTGCCTAAAGTGATCAAGATTTTGGCCTTTTGCAATTAGATTGTTCTAGTTAGAAGCCGTTTCTAACATTTCTCAATTTACTAAGCATTTGATATCAAATGATTCCGAATGAATCAATAATTGCTACCTATTTTAGGTCAATTTAAAACGAGAGAAATTGTCGCTCAGAGACTTTCGATTTTATTTCGCCACACCTGTACCGAGAAAGCTGGATTAGCGATCACATTGCTGTTGGAACAGACGTGATAGAGGATGAAAAGGACCCGCATCAGTTTCTAGTTCTATTAGTTATTTACGACACCATTCTATAAGTCATAATTCCCAGACGTTCTTTTCCAAGCAAAAGGAAATCGGAATTATATGGAACTTCTGACCAGCAGCGTGTTTTATTTCTTCTAGATTTGCATGTGTGCGCCAGTAAATTGTTACGGATCTTCAAACTATATTGAATACAGGACAATCTGTTGAGGAGGAAAAAAATCAATAAAATATCCAACACCACCTGGGCCTGTGTGAAAAAGTATTTGCCTCGTCAAAACTAAATTTGTCATTGGCTGCCATTGGATAAGACACCCAGGTATATTGTGGAATAAAAGAATCACCTGAAAAGACTTTAAGAGGCTAAAAGGCATCCAAGCAGCACAAAATGGCCCAGTCGCAAGAACATTATTGAGGTTACAAAGTTAGTTCTATTACTAAGACTCTTTTACTTGTGTGATATACAGCCAGTGTTCATACTGTAAGTCTTGATTTTTTTTTTTTTTTTTAACTGACTCAATTTTTCCTTCGTATACCAACACAATTTGGAATGTGTTTCCAAAAAATTGCATTAACTCTTCAGCTTGATCCATTTATTCATTTATTTTTAGGGCTAATCATCTTAGCCTTAAAAGTCTTTCTGACCTTGAGTGTATTCAGTGGTTGGCATCTTCCACATTAGTCATGAACTAAAGGGGAAACTATGGAAGTTCTATGATGCCATGCATTCAATTTCTTAAAATTTTTTCTTGTTTTCCTGGTGATGACCACGTTATTTTCTTGTGATCTCGGCGTAACAAACGTTTTATCGTGATCTTGACATTAAAGTTGTTTTCTCATTACCACGACATAACTTGTGTTTTTGTGATATCGACTTTTTTTTTTTCTTTTCAAACGAGATTCAAAACGCTAGGGAGATCACGAGAATAATGATATTCGAGATCAAGAGAAAACAACCGGCTACCACAGCGGATCATCCATGTCAAGATCACGGGTAAAAATATAAATTAAAAATTAAAAATTTATAAATATATATATATATATATATATATATATATATATATATATATATTATAATGCATGGCCTCTTAGGACTTTCCTAAGAAACGTACGTTTCTGATTAGTTTTGAGTCTGAGAAAATGGACGGACTGTGTAAAAAGGGTAGTAATTCTTGATCCATGCAACAACTCTATTAAATCGTAATCAATTCCATTTCAGATCCATTCAGGTGGCTTCCAAAAGGTGAGGTTGATGAGATACTGATGAACCTCACTGTAAATGCTCCTTATATATTATGTTCAGAGACCTCATCTTGTCCTTGTCTGGTATTTTTAGGAATAAGCCAAGGACAACATATCCATATTATTATTCCACAAATAATGCAAACTTAGCAGAAATGCTATGTGGGGAGAGGGGACTTACAGGAGCTCACAAAAGTAAGTACACCCCTCATTACAACTTTTTTGAATGGCCCTTCCGAGTGAAAACCATCTTGTAAAACCTCTGTATGACCCTGGATACTGTACTGTACCTCAGTTTCAGGGTGTTAGCGATCTTCTTATAGCCTGGGCCATCTTTGTGGAGAGCAACAATTCTAATTCTCAAATCCTCAGATAGTCTTTGGCCATGAGGTGCCATGTTGAACATCCAGCGGTCATTGAGAGAATTGTCCGCAAAGCAAGATACACGAATTCGTTTGGTGCTGTCAAGCAGACAAAAACATGAAGATGACGAATTGGACGTGTGGCCTTGCATGTTTAAGCGGCATACAGCTGTTATCGCTTAGGGTGTACTCACGTTTGTTGCCAGCTGTTTAGACAGTGATGGCTGTATGTTGGACAGTAAAAAATACTCTAAAATATATCCAAGTTTCATTTCTATAGTATTGTCCCTTGAGAAGATCTACTAAAGCGGTTGCTGGAATACGAGGGGTGCACTCACTTTTGGGACGCGAAATCCAATCACAGTCTGGTTAAGTTTCGTCGAGATGCAAAATCACGCTACGATTTCCTCAAGGTGGACTTCTGCCTTTACTATACACTGTATGCTTTATGGTATATCGAAGCTGCACAAAACCACTGTGTTTATGGCACAATTCCAAAAGCCCAGATTACTGAGGAGGTTTTGTGTTTCTGAAATCTGAAAAAATGTGTGGGGGGGGTGCTACTGAGCGATGCAGACCTTTTTCCAAAGTCAGAAACCGATGTTTTTATCCTCTTACTGTGAATTTATTCTGTCTAGTATGCCTTCATAATCAAATCTCACTCCTGTGGTTCCTTAAATCCTGATTCAGCAAATCAGTTGATTCTGTGTATTTTTGAGTTCTGGATTAATAGGGTCGGGTGGTCGGGCCTATATTTTGGGCTCCCAGGTTGAGAAACTCCTTAACTCATTTTGACTCGCTCTTGGAAGCTTGTAAGGCTGGAAATGTATTCGTTTGGCTTTAAAAAGAGGATGCAGCTTATTTAAGAGCTGACAGTGTTTTTACAGAAATACACAAAATGTACAGTCAAATATGCTAATGATGTGTATATATAGTATGTGACAAACACTCTGGAAATATTGAAGCAATGAGGAGAAAATCCCTGTACGATAAAAAAAAAAAAGGTTTTCTGTAAGGATATTAAAACTTATAATTAAAATCATTATGTAAAAAATGTGTGTCAGTTCCTCTTTTTAAAATAAACTTTGTGAGGTGGCTGAACTACGGTCTTTTGTTTCTAAATGTGTTTTCACTCGGTTCTGTTGTTACAGTGTAAATAAAATGCCAGTACATGGCAGAAGACCCTTTTTGCACCCCGCGGCTCACTATAGTTATAGAGACGTGGTAGTGTTCAGGAAGGACAGAAATGAAGGAGGATGGGACAGGAACAAACCGAGGGAAGTAAGGAAGGGAGGATGGAGTCAAAGAAAGAAAGAGGGAGTGAGGGAAGGTAGGGAAGAAAGAAATGGTGGTGGAAACAAGAGGGCGGGATGGTAAGGAAGGGAGAAGAGAGAGAAAGGAGTAAAGAAAAAGATGGAGGGAGGGATGGAAAGAAAGAGGAGTGAGGGAAGGTAGGAAAAAGAAAGGGAGGGATGGAAGGAAGGAAGAAATAGAGGAAAGAGGGAGAAAGGAAGAAACAAAAAGTTGGAGGAAGAGAGAAAGAAATAGAAAGAAAGAAAGTGGGGAGTGAGGAAAGGTAGGGAGGAAATAAAAGAAAAATGGATAGAAAGAACGAAAGAAAGAAAGAAAGAAAGAAAGAAAGAAAAATGGAGGGATAGAAAAGGAAGGAAAGATGAAAATGGAGGAAAAGGAAAAAAAAGGGACATGGAAAGAGAAGTAAAATAAGGGATGGAAAGGAGGGAGGAAAAGGGGAAAAAAAGAGGAGAGATGGAAAGAAAGAAAAGGAAATAAAGATGGAGGATTGGAAAGAAAGACAGAAAGGAAGGAAGAAAGGGTGGAGAGAATGGAGGGAGTCAATAAAATGCCAATACATGGTGGAAGTCCCTTTTTGCACCGTGAGGCTCATTACTGTTATAGGGAAGTGGTAACTCAATGGTAAAGATGCTGATGAAAAGTTTGAGAGTTCAAATCCCAAAGCCAGCAAGTTCTCATTCCTGGGCCTTTGAGTGGGGCCCTTGACCCTTAACTGCTCAGTTGTATAAATGAGCGGCATTTGCCTCTTTTTCTATCAGCTGCTCTCTTTAGGAGGTGCCACAGCGGATCATCTGTCTCCATACCCCTCTGTCCTCTACATCTGCCTCTTTCAAACCAACTACCCACATGTCTTCCTTCACCATATCCATAAACCTCCTCCTTAGTCTTCCTCTTTTCCTCCTTCCTGGTGGCTCCATCCTCAGCATTCTTCTACCGATATACCCCATGTCCCTCCTCTGCACATGTCCAAACCATCTCAGTCACATCTCCCTCACCATGTCTCCAAAACGCCCTACTTGTGCCAGGGAGAAAGAAAAAAAGGAAAGGAAATAAAGGAGAGGAGGGATGGAAAAGATGGAAAGAATAAAGGAAAGAATAAAGAAAGAAAATTAAAGGAAGCATTCTTCTTGGCATTTTCCTACTAATGTACCTCCTCTGCACATGAGCAAACTATCTCAAACATCTCTTGCTTTTCGTCTCCAAAATGTGGTACCTGTGCCGGAAGGAAAGAGAAAGAAGAGTTTAGGAGACAGAGAAGTCAAATCTGCAATAAACAAGTAAGTGTCAGCAGTCCCTAATCCTTTTTGCACCATGGACCAGTTTAATGCAATACTATAATGTGTATATAATAATACCAGTATGCATATTATATGATGGACGTATTAATTTAGTTGTTACAAATACAATATATCTATAGGACCACAAGGACCACTCTTCCTGTCCTGGAAACAACCGCGTATACCCGACCAAACTTTATTGATGCCTGAGAAAATAATTTTTCAGAAACAGATTACCTTTTACATTTTTCTCAATATCACAGTGCTGCTCAAGAATATGAGCAACTTACACACATATGCATTGAGGAAAATTACACACAGGTGGCGGTGATATCAATTAGCAGACACTGGACGCCATCATGAACAATGAGGACATCTGGTGGACAATAGATACACCAAGAGAAAAATCTGCCAATGTGTAACAAGCAGTGTGTAACTTTGCTTTATTAAAGTGCTTTGAACCACACTCGCTTTATTAAGTGTGTTTTATATGCAGTTAAATTTCTTAGCTTTTCAACGATCAATTCTTCCAGTTTGTTTAATTTTTGTTTGTTTTTTTCTTTTTGCTCTAATGACATTTTGATTACATTTACAGCATTTGGCACTAATTGTGTATGATGCATATCGTCTCCGATAATATCGTAATTGTTGATATTATCGAGTATATCGCAAAACCCAAACAAAACACTCCAACGTGTGTGCATTTAGAATGCGTTCTTTCGCTGCACGATTTAGTTTATTAGAATACATTTAGAATAAACACAAAATTCAAGATATGGGGGCAAAAAAAGTGTATATTTATTATTTTTAATGTAGTTATATAATCCATATTATGTGGAAAGTCGATTTTTTTTCTCCAAAAATCAGCACGATTGTTGTGATATTAATTTTATATTACAGTTAAAAAAAAATAATTTAATATTAAGAGAATTATGTTTCAGACACAACATTTTCTGTTTTTGCATTATTTCGCCAGTAAAAATCATTCGGACAAATCCAATGTTTTGCGTCTCTGAACAATAGTATTGTAAGTGAGTCGTTGCGATTGAACCGAATCATTTAAACGGTTGATTCATTCAATCGCAATGACTCACTTAATAACAATAATAATTTCCACATTATGGATGCATTTGTTACTGCAGATTAAAGCATTACATGCCCCTCTGATTTAATGTAAGAATTTAAAAGATGATGCACACTTAAAAAAAATAAAAAATGGCTGTAAAGGTAAAAATTAACGTGTTGTTAATGCAGCATGCATTTCTGTTTGACCATTTTTTTAAAATATATATAAATAAATATGAAAGAGGTGAAATTAAAACCTTCAACGCAACACATTTATTCACGATGTCCTTTCTTTACTTAGAAAAATCATTTTTTAATCACTAAACATTTGTTTCACTGACGCACTAAGTCTCACATCAAGCACCAAATCCACCATGGTGTGCACATCTGGCAATTAAAACCGTCCGTGTGGAAACATAACCAAAGTTCCGATAATTCACGTAATTTAAAACACCATAATTACTTTCAAACATTTGCAAGTGTATTTTTATAAACAGGCTTGTCTGAGCAACTGGCTCGGTGCAAAGAAAGAGAAGTGGGAACCTGTGTTATTTCGATGTTCTTTTTTTTATGTGTCCAAAATATATAAGATCTTTGAAAAAAAAAAATTTGACCTTTGAAACATGTCTGGTCTTCATGCCCTATGTTGAGTTTGGTTTCACTAATAATAAGCATACATTTGCATAAAACTTCGGTATTTGTCCATGCTCTTGAATAAAGTTTTAAAAACTTGAAAAGTATTAATTTAAGGTACATTTAGAACAGACAAAAATGTCTCAAGGAACTGAAAATACAGACGCTGTGGCCAGTTTAACCAGATCGCGCGTTGTCCGTTATACTGCCATCTAGTGGTCGCGCCGCAGAGTGCATGCTGCAATTCCGGAACAGAGCCAGTGATGTCGCTGTAGAGTCGCTTCATTGGAAACTCCTTCATTACTCATGTTTTCTTCTCACAGTATGTCGTCACCGTCCCGGATTATCTTTACATTGTCCGTGAAGAACTGACACACATTCTCCACTTTTTATCCTTGGAGCTCTGAAAATCACTCCTCAATTAAAAGGTAACCAATGAATAATTTATTTTCCTTTTATTTGACCGTAAAGTGTTTTTTTTTTAGGGGGAGCAACAGGTTGCTAAGCGCCTGAGTAGTTAGCGTGTTAGCTCCTGTTCGAGCTCAGACTCCTGTGAGAAACCGACTTGTACTTATTCCGAAAGCTAAACAGGTGCTTTTACTTTTATGTATATTTTATGTTTAGTTTTAAGGGACTGGTTTACATGAGATATTACGGATAACGAGTAGTTTTTGTTTTGGTAGGAAGTCGCGGCGCTAACAGAACCCCTGCTAGCTAGCGGCTAGTAAAGCAACCTGTTGCGAGGAAAAGTTTGCGAGTGATGGAAAAACATGAAATTTACACAAAAAATACAAACTACATGTATGAGAAAGAATGATAAATTCTATTTAATGACTTTAGGAGTGTGTGTGGGGGGTTTTGGTTTAGTCTGGAAGCCAGGTCCGGTCTAAATCCAGTTCCAACGGGTCGTGAAGACCTCCAGTATAGACTACAGTGTCAGCTGCTTCTCTCTGGGCTTCAGGGTTCATCCACTTTTGAGCTTGATAAACTTTTGAACTTTTTTGAGCTTATTTATTATCAGATATTGAGATCTATACATATAATAACAGTGCAAATGTTTTCAGCAGGTGTGAAGAAAAAAAAAGTTTATCCTTTTTATCAATAAACCAAATGGAAAGTAAATAAACAAATCCAAATCGAATCAATGTTTGGTGTGACCGCACATGGCCTGCAAAAGAGCATCATTTCTTCTCAGTTTTTGAAGGAACTTAGCCGATAGGTCGTTCCACACATCTTAGAGACCCAACCATGGATCTTCTGTGGATGTCTGCTGCCTCAAATCCTTCTGTCTCCTAATGTAATTGCAGACAGACAGAAATGCAGCCCCAAACATGCAGGAAAACTCCACCATTCTTTTATCAAAGAACCTGATGGAAAGTACATGAACAGAAGAGAAATCCAAAGCGAATCAATGTTTGGTGTAACCACCACAAGAGCATCAATTCTTCTCACACAGTTTTTGAAGGAACCTGGTTCGTTCCAGACATCTTGGAGCCCTGAGCGTATCTTCTGTGGAAGTCAGCTGCCTCAAATCTCTCTTTGTGTGATCCCAGACAGACGTCGAGGATTGACGTCTCTAGGAGCCAACACTATCACTTCTTTTCATGGAATTAAGATAGTTCTTAATGACATCTGTCTGGCGGCAGATAACAGTTATGGACAATCAGAAGCTTTTCTTGGTTGTGTTGCATGATGGATAAGTATCCGTCTGTATTGCTGAGCATTGACCAAATGACCAAATCGCCTACTTTGTTTACAGCCCTGAATTTGCAGGAAACCTGCACCGTACTTCACTGTTGGCTGCAGACTAGACTTCGGCTATCAATTATTTTAGTAATAGTAATCAAAAATTCTGCCGATTATTCCACCGAGTAATCGGATAAGAAGTAAATTTTCTTTATTAAAGCACAATAATAAATATACAAGAGAAAATAAGACGGGTCTCCTTAACAACATTGCTGAAATTTCATACAAGAATATGCGTGAAAACAAAACCCATTTAGTGCATTATCTTGCCTTATTACATCAAACTGCAAAGACAAATATATTATATCATTACATTTTTTATTAAATATTTATTACATTTACAAATTTTCATTCTGCAGCATCTTCTGTGTTTACCGGTCCTGAGCGTTCCAGAGTTTAACGGGTGGTGCGTCAGTAACAATGGTCCGTGGGGAAACACAGTGCACCGTGTGAGGTTAAACGGACTTAATGAAATAGTTTGCCTGTGTTTTTTAATAAAAAATAATAATAATAACATTTGAGTTACTTGATGAATCGTTTCAGCTCTACTGCAGACACTAAAGAAAAAAAACTTTCAAAAATAGTATATTTTTTAATCAATGAACCAAATAGAAAGTATACAAATTGTACAGTTTTTTAAGGAGCTTGGCCAAAAGGTTGTTCCTAACATCTTGGAGAACAAACCGAGGAACTTCTGTCTCCTCATGTAATCCCAGACAGACTCGATGACCTTGAGATCAGGACTGCTGATGCTGTTTTTGCAAGCACAGGGTGGTCACACCAAATAATGGATTTATCTTCTGTTCATTTACTGGAAAGCATTAATAATCCAAACCATGTTTTCACACTTGTATGTATATGAACCCTGTTATACTGATCGTGACATCAGCACCAGACTATGTATTTTATCCTCAGACACAATAATGTTTCCCTTATTATTGTTGTTGTGGTATAGTTATAACCTAATGTTATCATTATTACCATCAGACATTATCATCATCTGTTTTTCAATCTGTAAAGGCTTTACTCCTGGATGCTGTGAGCAGCAGGATTTGGTATTTTCTGAATTATCTTATGCTGTGAGACATTTAATGTTCATACACAAAACAACAAAGCATGAATCAAATGACTGACCGATTCAGCAGTGTTCAAGCGTGCACCACTCATACTTTTTTTTTATCTTCGGTTTAAAACTGATATCAGAGTTTTGTTGGAATCAGCCAACTTTGATGTCTTACAATTCAGTCATGCGTTAGTCCGTTCACAGAAATGTTTCATGACGTTTTTTTTTAGTCTGTACTTCCTATTGGTAATGATCTGATCGCTTCTGCTATTGGGAGGAAGAAACAGAAACACTTTTATATGTGTGTGTGTGTGTGTGTGTGTGTGTGTGTGTGTGTGTGTGTGTATATATATATATATATATATATATATATATATACGCACACATACACACAAAGATGCACAGACTTTAAAATGGGCCATTTATGTATGATCTTTTGAATATTAATGTTCTGGAGACTCCAGAAGGATTGTGAAGCAGGTAAAGTTTCTCACCTTTTGGTCTTTTCAATTATTCACCACTTTGAGCTCGCTCTTGCTCTTACACACACTCTATACTAACTCCGGGCAATTCTGTGGCAATTTCCCTAAGAAAAAACAACACGTATGTGTATGTATATGTAATACACACACACACACACACACGTATGTGTTTTGAGCAGGGACTTCGATGTGTTTTATGGTCTTGGTTGTCTGTGAGTAGGCCTCTGAACTCTCACACCTCGTCTTCCTTTCGTTCCTGGTACCCACTGGAATCTACCCACTGGAATCCAGGAATCTGGAATTTTCACTACGTAAGCCAGAAGAGTAGGAATGTTAAGCAGGCACTTCGGAGAAGATAACAATCCTTGTCTGTTTCTTTTCAAAAATAGATAAATAAATAAAGTCTGCAGGCTTGTAAGTGCATGCTGTCTGATTGGACTTTTATTCCCTGATTTGTTTTTATAATATAAGATTTCTGAATTTCGTGGAGAATCATTTCTGCATATCAGAAAGACGGTTTGGATTCGGCTGTTGTGTCTTGTCTTTTCACCGCGCCACTCCTTAGGACCGGTCGTTTCATGTTCTTAAGTGTTCCACCCAGATCAAGCTGCATGCTAATATCTCTTTGGCCGAGGACGGTCGAGAGCGATTCACACACGTTATTCTTGTCTCGTGGGATTAAAGTGTTTGCTTTAGCTCAAGGAACTCCGGTCTGGGAGATAACAGGAGTCATGGGAACAGAGGGGGGTCCCTGGGACTGAGGTAAACCAGTGGAATTCTTTTTTATCAGTAATGATTTTAGTGCTTTTAGATCTTTGGCAGTTTCGACAGCAAGCTAAAAATTAGACATATTTCGGCTCCTGAAACAATGCAGAAGATTGTAAGTAGCTTATTTAGTTGGATTCTCTTGCATTATTTATATTTATTTATCAAGAGCCCCAATTCTCTTGTTTTAGTTGGAGAAAAGGCACCTGTCGGTTTCGCCCCTGCACCTGTCAGGGCTTTAAAACAACTGCACGAGGCTTCATCATTAAACCTGTCGAACAAGATGCTTGTTCAGACACGTTCTGCTCTAGCTTCCTGCTTCATCCCAGTCTATCAGGTTGGAATTCTGTTTTTAACAGACCTTCGTGTTCAATCGCTGTCTCCATGGCTTGTGTGTTGCGTGCCAGTCTGAATGAATGGAGCTGGGCGGTTTGGAGTATCCTACTTAAGCTCTTGAGTGGCAGATGGTCTGTGGCTCCAGGTTTGTTATTGCCTTGTGACATGCACTAAGTGGTGGACAATGAAGAGAGGGAGTGGATTTTCCAGTCATGATTAAGCTTGTTGTCTGGAAGGTATATTGGGAAGCTTACGTCATCATGCAGAACACAGCCTCCAAACCAAATCTAAAGTGCTGTCTGAAGCTGTTTCTCTGTTTATTGTTTCATTTCAATGTCCTTCCCAGTGTTCAGCAAAGCAGCTGTTAAATAATGATGATAACGGCGTTGTGGTGACAGGACCCGTGTCTGAGCTGTGCTCACATCTCAGTGCTTATCAGAGTCAGAGGGAAGAATTAAGAGTTTTATATCCATATATGATTTACAATGGCAATTAGTGTGACGCGTTTTTCTGTCTGTCTCTCGTTCTCTCTCTCACTCTCTCATATTGTCTTTCCCGCTCTCATTTACTGTTTTCCTTCTCCCATTTTGTCTTTTCATTCTCTCTCTCTCTCTCTCTCTCTCTCTCTCTCTCTCTCTCTCTCTCTCTCTCTCTCTCTCTCTCTCTCTCTCTCTCTCTCTCTCATATTCATTTTTTCTGTCTGTCTTTCACTTTCATTTGTCTTTCTTGCTCTCATTGTTTCTCTCTTTTATCCTCTCTCTCTCTCTCTCTCTCTCTCTCTCTCTCTCTCTCTCTTTCTCTCTCTCTCACATATATTGTTTGTCTGTTTGTATCTCTGTCATCATCTTTCTCTCTGTCTATCTCTCACTCTGTTATTGTCATAATAAGACATATTGTTATGTCTTTTTCCTGTCATTGTCTTGCTCTCTCTTGTTCATCATCTCTTATTTTCTCTCTCTCACTCTTTGTCTGTCTGTCTTTCTGTCTGTCTCATTGTTTCTCTCTCTCTCTCTCTCTCTCTCTCTCTCTCTCTCTCGTTGTCTGTCTTTCTCTTGCATGTTTGTATCTCTGTCATTTTCTCTTTCATTGCATTGCTCTTTCTCTATCTCTCACACTCGGTTATTGTCTCTCTGTCTTTCTGTCATTCTCTCTTCTTTCTCTCTTGTTCATCGTCTCTCATTTTCTCTCTTATTCTGTCTGTCTCTCTCATTGTCTCTCTCTCTTTCTCTCTCTCTCTCTTTCAAACTCTCTCACACACAAACAGGGAACAGCATGCATACAATGGGCCTCTTTTGCTATGTAGCTCTATTGAAGAATGTTGTTCCCAGGCTACCCAGCATTCCGTTCCTCTGAGGGTGATGTTCTTTTATCAGCCTTCCTTCTGACATCATTAGTGTTTGTGTTTACCTGCCTGAAACTTACATTTTATGTTAAAACTAGATTTATTGATCATTTTTTTTCATTCACTCATTTTGATGATTGGTTTTGAACTTAACATCTTATGCTTATTTACTGTTTCTCTCGCAAACACGCACAAAGTTCCTGCCGGATTAGTCCATGCACATTTTTTATAAATAAGTGGCTAGAAAAGAATGCGGAACAGTTTGAACTCTTCCGCATGATTGCAAGAGGGCTGTGTGTGTGTTTGTGTGTGTGTGTGTGCGTGCGTCTGTCCTTGACCGTGTTTTGTTCATGGTATCTGTTTCTCTGTGCATGTGTCTGCATCTCTAAATATGTCTGAGTGTGTGTGTGTGTGTGCGTGTGTGCATGGAGGGGTTTTTCCCCCTCTTTTTGTCCTCAAGCCTTATTCTCAACCCCTTATTTGCTATTATAATGGTTACTATGGCGACGCATTGGGCAGCGGCACACTACAGTAATCTCTGCCCTGCAGAGAGGGGCAGAAGAGAATGAGGGGTGATTCACTCCACAAGGCTGAGTGGGACTGAGGGATGGTGCTGGAGATTATGAAGGTTCTGGCTGAAGGGCTCGGAGCTGATGGAGGGAGGCGAGAGAACATGTAGAAGGGTTTTTGAGGCCGTAATGTTTGAGTGTAGATGAATAAATTGTAACCTCTATTTGGCACAGGCTTGCTCTTCAAATCGACAAAACAGCGTGTAGTAAAAGCAGGAATGCACCGTGTTGTGGAGGAGGGGTGGAGAGAAGGACAAAGGTTATCTATTCTTCTGCCAGGGGTGTCACATGACCATGACCACTCCTGCTGGATCACTTCTGCTGATTTGCGTGTGGTGTAACCGGTGGCGTGTCACTCCCAATCTGTGTCAAAGACTTCATTTCGTCCGCAGAAACTTTGTAGCAAGGTATTAGGACATCTAAGAAGATAAGAAGCCAGACTTAACGAGTCACAGGTTAGATCAGGTATCTCTTAGGCACTGGAAGTCAGTTCACCTGTGATGTGATGTTTAAAGGCTAATTCTGGTCTCACAAAAACTGAAGTCGTGGGGCATTTGCTCTCCAGTAGTCCATATTGTGTAAAATCTAAAATATCTGCTGTTTATTAATATATTTCACTGATGGAAGTTTAATGGTAAGGCTCTAGGTTGCTGTTTAGAAGATTAGGGGTTCAAGCGCTAGCACCACCAAGCTGCCACTGTTGGGCCCTGAAGTAAAAGTTGACCAATACGAGTTTTTCTCTGGCCGGTGCTGATGCCGATATTTAGAAATCAGGACAGCCAATGGCTAATATATGACGCTGATTTTCTTTTTATTGGGCTTCATCTCATGAAATGTAACAGTTTATAAACAATACATGATACAAAAAATTGCTTAAATTAATGATGTATTGAACAACACACTTATTTTTATTCTATAACATTACTAATAGTGATTTGTAAATCAATCGATAGTGTTGTTCATTCATTGGAAGGCATGAGTAACGGTGCAAAAATAAAAAGTCTGCGTCCATCATTGATGTATAGGATTCACATCAGGGATAGAAGTGTACCGATTAAGCATCTAACGGAGTTACTCTATTTGGCCAGCAGAGGCTCTAATCTACATGACCTGCGGAGGTTCTTTTGAATTGATGAACATGTTCAGGACGATAACGTGGTGTGAGTTTGACTTAAGACTTTTTTCATGAACAAAATGTTTATTACATCTAATGTATTTTTAGCAGCAATTTTTAATGCTATAATATAAGACTTTATTCTGCAGTTCGTTGTATTACTATTATTATTATTATTATTATTATTATTATTATTATTATTATTGAGAAACTCAGATCAACACAAATCTACCCACTGGCATGTATTTGGGAGGTGGGAGACAATCGGAGGGAATTATTATTGTGTCCATGGATTGGTTCATTTGTAAGGGTGGGAGTGCAGTTTAATTATTTAGAGGAGTGAAAGAGTCAGATTAGATTGGGATGTTGCCCAAGTGTCAGTATGTTTGGACAATAAAACTTCTATAAGCCAAATCTTCAGAACACTTACTCACTCACGCATCACAGTTTGCTGTGTATAGAGTGTAGCTGTGGTTAGAAAGCTTAGAAACACAGTTTTGGGTAAAGCCTTGAATCCCTTTTTATTTATTTATTTTTTTGTGTGCTAGAAAAGTAGGGTGTTTGACCCTTGTCTTGGTGCTTTTCGAAATTTGTGTAAAATAAAAATAAAATTGAGAGCTGTTTGGTTTGGGAGTTCCCCTATATTCTAATTCTGTTTTATTCATTGTTTGTTTTCATGGTAAGGTGTTTATTGTAGTGTCCATTTCTAACAGGAAGCTCCCTTCCTTCCTCTCTTCAGGAGGAGCAGTCACTCTGACCTGGCTGTCATGGCCCCAGGCTTCCAATCATGCAAAACATGTCCCTCGTAAGCCTTCCATCTGTCGCTCACAACTTTCCACGTGAACTGCACGCCTGCACTATGACCACTTCCCACATGAACGGCCATGTAAGCGAGTCGGAAGAGAGGGCTACAGGCACCAGCGACACCTCGGACTCGTCCGGTCACTGGCACAGAGAGATGGCTGTGGACTGCCCAGGTGACCTAGGCTCCCGGACGCTGCCTGTCCGGCGCAGCGCCCAGCTGGAACGTATCCGCCAACAGCAGGAGGACCGCAGGAGACGGGAGGAGGAGGGCCGTAGCCGCCAAGACCTCGAGGTCAACTCTTCCATGCGCCTCAAAAAGCTGGCACAAAACCCCAAGTTGGGGATTGACAACCCCACATTCGAGACATTGGAGGGTCCTGGGGCACTGCAGGGCTTTAGTGTCGCACCACGACTGTTGGGTGAGTATGTCAGAACATTGCAGTGGTAGTTTTGAGGTATGGATGTCCATGAATGTCACACACATCTAAAAAGTCAGAAAACAATAAAAGTACAATTATATAAACTTAACTTTTTAATATCATGCATGTTTGCTCAGCATATTTCCTTTGGTTCCTCTTCACCCTAGTGGACATCCTGTAATGTTTGTTGACCTTTTGATGGTGGATATAAAAATCATTTTTAGTGCAAAGTAGAAGTCGACCGATAATCGATTTGAACGATAACAATAGCTAGGTTTGATCGTACTTGAAGATAAGCGATTCAAATGGATATTGAATATAAAAAAAAAACTCAATGAAAAATAATACTGATCTTTTATTTTTAAAAAATACAGTAGTGAATCAAGAAAATGTGCTAAATGAAATCAATATATTTATTATTTTAATAAATATTGAGGAAAATGAGACGTGCATTCACGCTGAAACAAAAAGCAACACTCCAAAGAAATTAAAACAGTTACATCCAAAATGAATAAAAAAAATAAAAAAAAGATACTGGCACATGAAGTCAGCGATTCGGCTCTAGAGACAGCTCGCGTATTCTATAACGCAACCCAGAAAAACTAACAATATGGATTTTTGCCAATAGTTCCAGCAATCAACTATCGGTGCAGATTAATCTGCAAAACCGATGAATTGGTCGACCTCTAGTGTAAAGTGGCATTTATTTAATTTAGGACACATCGTGTGTGTGTGTGTGTGTGTGTGTGTGTAAGAGAGAAAGAGAGAGAGAGAGAGAATGTTGGTGAATTCCTGAGAAAGGGAGCATGGGGCCCCATGTAAGTACTAGCTTAATTAAAAAAAAAAACCTTTTTAGAGTGTTTCTGTCTCAGCCTGCACTGAGGTCATTATTTAAACACTCGCACTGTCTTTTTGTTTTTATTTACATTTTTTTTTTTTAGATATATACATTTCTCAGCCATTTTTCAACTTTTCAACTCTGCCTCTATATGTTTGAATGAATGACGAATTTTGTTGTTCCCTAAAAAAGTTACAGTAGGTCATAAGATTAGAAGAATTTAAGCATCAGCCACCCACCCAGTGCACAAATAAACTCCCCTTACACCTCGTTCTGGATAAAGCCTTTACACACACTGCCAAACTCTTCATTCAGAGGAGAGCCATCCTGTCCTGCAAACATGGCATATTTAATAGGGAGTTGTATTTTTAACGAGCCTATAACAATATAGGCTGTGCTTTAAGGGCTCTCTGGATTTAGTCTGTAGATTTACACGTTTGAGTGTAATTTATGTATGAACGATTGAGAAGCATTTCGTGAATGTAGTTCATTCACATCCAGCTGAGCAGTCTTGAATTCTTTTTATTTGTGTGTGGGTGTGCATGCACAGACCTGGAGGAGTTGCTGATGTCTCTGAAGCAGGTACAGCACAGTCTGAGTGATGCTCAGAGTCAGGAGGACGTAGAACTGGTGCTGCACCTCGTACAGAAGCCTGACTTCCAGAAGGCCTTCAACATCCACAATGCTGTGGCGCTGCACATGAACCGCCCCAGTCCTCCGTTTCCTCTCACAGACTGTGCACAAAGTCTTGTGCATGAGGTCAGAGAACATTGTCTTATTATTATTATTATTATTATTATTATTATTGTTATTAATGTTGTTGTTGAATGCTGTTTTTAGATTGCTGTATTTTAGCCCCGTTTTCACTGTTTATAAAATGGTTTAGTACAAAGTCTTGTTCCAGGTAGTTTAGCAGTATGTTTGAGAGTTTGAAATAAAGCTCAGACGATACGAACTGCAATATGCTCATTGACTTGCAGTCGAACATGGTGACACCGTTGTCGAAAGGCAAAACCATACAACCAGTATCAAAGCCTTTTGCTTTCTTTCCATCAGGTTCAAGCCGTGCTGCACAACACCTCGCAGAAAGAGGGTCTCGATCTGAGCAATTTGCTTAACAGCCCTCAAATGCAGGTGGGCATCTTTTACATCCCCTGCTGCTTCCTCTGCTGATATAAAGTTATGGTTGTGTTCAAAACCCCAATGCATGCACTGAATACGTGCTTATAAACGTACATAGCTACGTCCACGATCTTTCTGAAGCGAGACGTAAGCATTTTTGGTTCTCCCCATAGGCGCTGATGCTCGCCCACGACGGCGTGGCTCAGCAGGAGATGCAGATCGAGTCTACAGGTCCTCTCGATAGCCCATGCGAGACCCTCACGCAGTGGGGAGGTGAGACCGTCCGGATCGTACGCATCGAGAAGGCCAAGGACATCCCGCTGGTGAGATCACAGCTAAAGCTTGCTTTTTACAGGGTTCCTACGCGTTTCAGAAAAATATTGAATGACAAAGTATGGAATTGGATTTGAGTGATTTCCAGGTTTGGATTAGTATGTGGGGGGAGAGGAGGAAAGAACACTATTAAAATTTTTTTATATTTTTTTCAAATATAAAATTGAGTTTGTAAAAATATCTTTTTATAAAACAAATACTACACCAAAACCGGATACATCAAAACGGCCCACCTCCTTTTTCAAAAAGCTACATTTTCCTTGACTAAAAATGCCGTCGTGGACAGAAGGCCAAAAAAAAATCTGCATTTTTAAACGAAAACGTATTAGCGTGGACATGAAGCTAGCAGGAGCAGACTCTCAACTGCGCGACTAAACACATGGAAAAGATTGGAAGAGATTCCGACATGCGTTTTACGTTACAATATCAGACATTTTATATTTGGAATTAAAAATTATTATTTCAGATGTTAAATATGGTCTTAAAAGTATTCAGAGATTTCTGCATATTTGAGTTTGGAAAAGTGTGGAATTTTGAAATAAAAAATGTTTAGGAACCATGATTTATTCTTCATCGTTTTTCTTTGTTCTTGATACAATCCCACATGTCTGTAGGGAGCCACGGTGAGGAACGACATGGAGAGCGTGGTTATCAGTCGGATTGTGAAAGGAGGGGCGGCAGAGCAAAGCGGACTGCTTCACGAAGGCGACGAGATTTTAGAGATCAACGGGGTCGAGATCCGTGGCAAAGACGTCAATGAGGTGTTCGATATCTTGGTGAGGGGAAAAAAGATCCCGGAATCGGACGTTATACATTATACAAACAGTGTTAAAGGAAATGTACAGCTTTGTGATTCATAAGCATTTTAATTGTGTGTCCTCAGGCAGAGATGCATGGCACGTTGACCTTTGTTCTGATTCCCAGTCTTCAAACTAAATTTCCTCCCATTAAAGAGACTGTGGTGGGTTTAACACACTAGATCTTGGTCTACATACATGATCGTGGAAATCCTTTATATTTTTTTCATTCCTAACGCTTTGTGTCTTTATTTTGATTTTTTGCCAGATGCACGTCAAAGCTCATTTTGACTACGACCCTTCCGACGATCCGTATGTACCATGCCGGGAGTTGGGTCTCTGCTTCCAGAAGGGGGATATTTTACACATCATCAGCCAGGACGACCCTAACTGGTGGCAGGCTTACAGAGATGGAGATGAAGAGAACCAGCCTCTTGCAGGACTGGTGCCAGGTGTGTGTTTTATTATGGATTCTAATGTCATTCAAAATAATCTTTTTCACACACTATATGGACAAAAGTACTGGGACACATTTCCAGCCGTATGTGGTTTGGCACAAGGTTCAGTGCAGTATTATAGATATGACGCAGGGCATTAAGTTAAGGTCAGGTGTTAATGAGGGTGATTGCCTGGGGAAAGAAACTATTCCTGGGTCTGGCAGTTTTGGTAACTAAAGTTTGGCCTGCCTGAAGAGTGGAATTTAAAGAGGTTGTGTCCAGGGTGCGAAGGGTCAGTAGTGATTTATTTATTTATTTTATATAATATCTAAATATATAACAATAAGGTGGTATTTAAAAAATAGTGGGACTTATTGGATAGTGGACATCAGCATGCTCGCATTAAGACGTCTGGTGGCTTGTAGGAAGAAGCTCTTCCCAAGCCGCTCAGATTTGGCCGTCAGTCAGCGGAAGTGAAATATCTCTTTACTCTTCAAACCCACTGAAACGTGGAATTTTGTGTTATTCAGGTAAAGCCTTCCAACAGCAAAGAGAAGCCATGAAACAAACAATAGAAGAGGATAAAGAGCCGGAAAAATCAGGTAAGCACCATAAAACGTACACAGTCACTTGTCATATCTAAAGAACTGCTACAGAATTTTGAATCCTGCTTTGCACCATAAACACCCCAAAATCGTTGATCAGGGAAGCTGTGGTGTGCAAAGAAGAACAAGAAGAAGCGAAAGAAACTGTTGTACAACGCAAATAAGATCGATGGTAAGTTTTTGTTTGTTTGTTTGTCTTTGTTTTTGTTTTCGCTCTCGTTACTGTGAATCGTTCAGGGTTTACAAGTGCAACACGCAACTTCCCAAAACCTTATCGCTTTATCCTAATGAAGCTGCATCAAACAAATTCATTTAATTATGCGAGAATGTTGAGAGTGCATTTCATTCATTCTTTTACATTTGGTTTATTACATGAAATTATTAAAGTCGTCACAAACCAGTAATGAAATGTAAATAAGGAACGCCAAACTCCTTTTTCCATCATCACATTGTCTCGCCGCCGGATCGACTCATGCGTAGAAGGTATTCTAAGCAGAGTAAAATGTGTTATTCTGTGCAGATTTAAATTTTAAATGCACATTTGAAAACGTATATACTTTAAAAGGCATGCATGCAAAATGGCATTTCCTTTGCCTGCTCTAACAGTAGTGCCAGTTGCAATTCAAACATTTTTAGAAGGAAAAAAAAACAGAATTATTACTGTATTACGGAGGTCCTATGAGGCCATGCATTATCTTTTTTTTTTTTCTTGTTTTCTCGTGGCCACAATTTCTCACAATCTCTATATTTTCTCCACACACCCGCACAACGTGCATCCACACACCCGCTGCCACAATTGGTTATGGTTATTAACCATAATGCTGCCTCTAGAACATGCTCTTTCGCTGAATACAAAGAAAAATGAAGGTATGATCATGTTTAACATTTTGTCAAAATCACAAGAAAATCAAGCGATGATAACGAGAAAACAGGAAGGGCGTGGCTTCTTGGGACTTCTGTAATATGGTGATTTTATATGGGGTTTATTTAACATTTAATGTTCTTTTTGCAGATTTAATGTCTCAGTGCTTTTTAATGGGCAAATCGTTTGTGTGCTTTCCAGCATTTGCAGTTTTTCATTAATATCATCATCAATCATAATCATCAATTGTATATGTATATGGAAAAATGTTCTTCCCTCAAATACAACAAAAAGCACAAATCCAATCTACTCGTACACTCATTTACATCATGTGCACAGCTAAAGATCTTCCTGTGTTTCAGATTACGACAACGAGGAGATTCTTACCTATGAGGAGATGGCTCTGTACCACCAGCCAGCCAATCGCAAACGACCCATCGCTCTGATCGGACCTCCGAACTGCGGGCAGAATGAGCTGAGACAGAGACTGCTCTCCAGTGAACCTGATCGCTTTGGAAGCGCCGTCCCTCGTAAGTATCGGGTCTCGACCGTAGGTAAGCGAGCGCCGTATGCAGATACGCGTGGCTTCATCGTCCTTTTTTTATATTCCCTTCCCGTCAGACACGACACGGAACCGGAGAGACGGCGAGGTGCACGGGCGCGACTACCACTTTGTATCGCGCCAGGCCTTCGAAATGGATTCTGCAGCAGGAAAGTTAATTGAGTCGGGAGAGTTCGAGAAGAACCTCTACGGCACCAGCACCGATTCTGTGCGGCAGCTCATCAACAGTGGCAAGATCTGCCTTCTGTGTCTGCACACCCAGGTGAGAGAGAGAGAGATAAAAGTTGCGGGGTCTGGAATATCGCAGTGCTGCATTGTCTACTATTCTTAACCATTTCGTTCTTTAGTCCTTAAAGGTATTGCGCAGCTCCGACCTCAAGCCCTATATCATCTTTATCGCACCCCCATCCCAGGAACGACTGCGTGCCCTCTTAGCAAAAGATAACAAGAACCCAAAGGTAACCGAAGCTTTTTTTTTTCCCCCTGCAGAAAGAGATACGTTAGTGTTAGGAAACATCTGTATATTGCATCACATGACAATCATCGATTGTTGTATTGCAGGGGTCCCCAAACCTTTTTTTTCTGTGAGGGCCACATCATTTTTTTCTTTCTTTAATGGTAACAGAAAAGGATTCCCAGTATTATTGTGGCGATTATGATTTTAAATGTATGAATTATGCCTCCTAATAGAAGATTAGTTTATTATTTTGTTATGCACCATACAGACAAATGAGCATTACTTTTCAAGAGATCTATAATCGATTTTTTTTCCCCCATATTCATTGCTATTGAAATGTACTTATGCAAATGCATGCAGTTGAGGGGTGAATCTAACAAATAAATGTATTAAATTATGAATAATAAATATCTTGCGTGTAAAAACAAACAGCACGTGGTTGTAAGTGATTCACCTCTAGAGGTCGCTCTCGTAATGACAGCGGATCGGAAGCCGGAATAACTATTGGTAACGCTTTTTTTTTTTTTTTTCTTCGATAGACGATAGTTCCAGCATCCAGCAACTATTGGTGCCTCTAAAGTTTTAAAATAAACATTTCTAAATGTCTAGTTTGGGGATCCCTGTTGTTTTGAATTCAGAGCTTGTCTGGCATGACCATTAGAATATACAACAATCGTTTTCTGCATTTTAGGAATCACAAAACATTTTTTAACATTTGAAACATGTTTTGTTTCCTTTGAAAACTCTGGAAAGCCTGAGGAGCTGAGGGACATCATCGAGAAAGCAAGGGAGATGGAGCAGAATTTCGGCCACTTGTTTGATGCCGCTATCGTGAACACCGACCAGGACAAGGCTTATCAGGAGCTGCTGCGCCTCATTAACAAACTGGACACCGAGCCTCAGTGGGTTCCCTCATCTTGGCTGCGCTGAGATCATTCTTCAGACACACACACACACACACACAAAGACCCCCAACCCAACATAACCATGCTGTGCATGGGTTTATGTGGAGTTTTGTGGATTGGGTGACTGCTGTGTGGCTTTCTGTGCACCTACACTATTTAACCTCCATCTGAACTCTTATACACGAGACTGTTCACCAGGCTTAACACCAGCCTACGTTTTTGAGCAACGCAAAAAATGTACCAGGTAGTGACTGTAGAGTCGAGTCTTAGTGCTTTCCTACAGCGGAGTTCAAAACAATACTGTTTATTTATAGAAAAGAATTGTTAAAAAAAAGAAAAAAATACCCCTTGTTTCATTATTCGCAGAGCGCTTCTACACTGTGGAATGGCGGACAGCAGGGAAATATTCTGCGCACAGCTCCTTCACTCGAGCTTGGTTAATGTTCAGCTAGACACTACTTACTGACACAATAACTTTTAAAACTTTGCCTTTTTTTTTTTAGTTTCTTGCTGATGGGTGTGTGTTTCCGATCTGCATGTTGCTTTCAGCATGATTTTCCTCCATTTGAAAGGCTGGGATTTTTTTTGTTTGTTTTGTTTGTTTTTAAAAGAGCGCTTCATTCTGTTGATTTATCCATTCGGTTGTATATTAATTTATCAACGGAGACTTGTTGCAAAAAATTGCAAAGAAATAAATAACACTAACGCCCGAAGATTATAATAAAGGACAGGGATGAGTCATGCGCTTTTGTGGATGAAAGGTCATGTCCGGCTTTTTCTGTGATTCACTGCTGACCCTTGGTGGATGAGGGACCACATCCCATCATCCTCATCGGAAGAACAAAACTTTTCAAGCATTCCAAGCCATGAAAAGGACTTAAACCAAAAGCTGTAACACGAGCCTTTCATTTCCCACCCGACTCAGCGTTTTCTCCCGAGACAACAAACAAACAGCTGATTTGCCTGTGGGAGGGTGGGTTGGGCGAGGAGGAGTTCTGCTGCAGTATTCGCATGCACTTCCAGACCCCAGAAGTGTGACCAGTATTGTAACCAGTATTTCAGTACATTAAGGTTCACCTCCTGAGAATAATATCAGCCTGGACTTTTGCCACACATGAAATCAGTCCTGTGGCATGTACACATTTTCACTACATGCAGGGGATTGTTTTGTTTTTCCTCTCCCACGACTTTTGCGTCGATCGACGGTCGCAAATCTCCGGGGAAAAACTTCACCTCTGCGTGCGTCTTCCTGTGCAGAGTTTGACTTGATTGTAGATGAGGTGAAACCAGACTTCCTTCATCAGAATATTGATGATCTTTATGTAGATCTGCTTAAAGGAAAAGGCCGTCGCCGAAATGGCTTCAGCGGGCGAGTATTATATTGTGGTTCAACACACTGGAACGCAGCTTTATTGAATTGTTTTACAATTGCAAAATCAACCTCTATATTTATATTACAAAATAAATCATTCGCACCATGTAATCCTTCTGTTCACTGGCTGCGGTCAGTTCGTCTTCTGTCCTCCTGCGGTCGTGTATATTCGATATGATCCTCTTCGAGATGTCTACATGCTAATGAACTGGAAGTAGAACAAATGAATGTAAAATTTTTTTTTTTTGTCTGAGAAACCGATTTCAATGCATTATACATGTGAATAATTAAAATCCTGATTGATAGTATGTGGTGTTTTATGCAGGGTTTTTACTGTACGCAAAACACATTTTACCAAACTGAAATTCTGCTCATGGTCCCTGCGGGTGGGTGAGTAAGTGAGTGCAAGGTTTAGTCACTCAAACAGTTTGCAGTCTACAACTGAACACTACAACTCAGCACTTTTGGGTTAAGAGGTTGGGATTTGAGCTCACAACCTTCCTTTCAGAAGTCCAACATAGGTTCTTTTGGCATATTTGAGCATTGTGTTTTTATTATTTATATTGTAGGCATTTTGACAAAAGCCCTTATCCAGACAGGAAAATAGTTGAGCAGTTAAAACCTTGTTCAAGGACCCAACAATGGCAGCTTGGCAATGGTGATATTTAAACCCACAAGCATTGTAGCAGAAGTCCAATACCTTAACCACACTTCCCATTTCTACAATCTGGACTACATATAGAGCAGCACAGTCTGAGCTACAGGTATTTGTGTCCTTTAAAGCTTTGACTGGTGGTTCTCTGATTTTGATTTCTAATTTTCCTTTGCATTGATTAGATAGAACTTGTTTTTAATTCAGACACAATATACAGCAATAACGAATTGTTGCAGTCTATTTTCAACATAAGGCCTACGCACCACACAAGCGGAACCTAATTTATTGGCTCTTATTTCACGTTTTTATTGCAATTGTGTCACATTTCCATATTCTCTCTCACTGACATGAGTTTGCCCTGACTTTATCTTTTCCATGCTTAAATATAGGATTGGAAATTGGGGACAGGTCCCAAATGTGGGTTCTAGGTTCTATTATTTTAAATTTAAATAAAGTTTTAATAATTTCAATATGGACATTTTTCTTAATAGTTAGTTTCATGCATATTTATACCTATAATGTTCTGGGGATGGAATTACCAATCCACAACATGAAGTGAAATTGTGTCTGGTGCAGATCAAAAAAAATAAACCACTACAATGTTATTGTTATAAAATGTTCATGTCTACGAATTACGCCACGTTTTACACAGACAGGATTTAAATGGACGAAAATGATCAATCTGGACATGGCATCGACCGAGGACACTGTTCACGTAAGCGATTCTATCAAAAACATGAAACGAAACTGCTTTTGCATAACGAAATAAGTATTGCAAATATGCAGACGTTTTGACCATCGTGCCTTTCCACAGCGGATGCCGGTTCCGCTTTGCCATATTGTACATGTGCAGATGTTTTGATCTTTGTTTCTTTCCACGGCGGTTGCCTTTACCGTTTTGCCTTACAGTACATGTCTAGACGTTTTGATCTTTGTGGCTTTCCACAGCGGATGCCTTTACGGCTTTGCCATACTGTACATATGTAGACGTTTTGATCCGTGTGCCTTTCCACAGAGGATGCCAGTGCTACTTTGCTATACCGTGTATGTGTAATCGTTTTTGACCCTTGTGCCTATCCACAGCGGATGCCCCTACTGCATTGCCTTGCTGTACATGTGTAGACGTTTTGACCCTTGTGCCTTTCCACATCGGATTGCACAGTGAAGGGCCGCAAACCTCAGAGCCGGCAGCCATGTTTGTGTCTCTGACAGCCCTTTCAGCAACAGGTTGTCAGCGTTTCTAGGAGGGAATAAATCCTCAAAGCGATCTCTAACAGTCTTCATTTGCTGTTTTATATGAAAGGACGCTGAAAAGACAGATAGTTACACCTCCATGGGACCACACACTGCCGTTAATGTCCATTTCTGGGTCGTGGTGGAATGTAAGTAGCTGCAGCTTCAGTAACAGCAGTGTTACTGTGATCTAATGCTAGCTTTAGGGATGGGATGTAATTGTTGTTTGTTTGTTAGCGTTATGAGTCTGGGTTTTGTTTGTAAAAATTCAGATAATTCCGAAATATCTGTTATAGCAATGCTGGGCGTTTCGGGTTTACGTGGATGCTTTCGGAAACCTGCTGAGCGAGTTGCAAACGGGTCTGGCTGGCTTGCGTGCGCGCGTGTGTGTGTGCGCGCGCGCGCTTTACTGAAATCTTTACCAGCAATTTCCAACTTTGTGTGAGTGTGTGTGTGTGTGTGTGTGTGTGTGTGTGTGAGAGAGTGATGCTGTCATATTACCACCACCTATGCTGCCTCTGTCAACACCATGGCCTTATTATAGTGAACAGTGAACATGCAAGTCATTATTTTTTTCTTACTGCAGAAATTATTATTATTATTATTATTATCATCATTATTTTAAGAACAAGTCTATAAAGTAACGGGAGGAAAAACTGTTTTGGAAATCTGGCTTTCGGATTATTCCGGAAAGCATGCGTGTGTTTGGCTTGTCAGTTACTGAATAAACACGCCCCCTTACATTTTAATAATAATTTATTATTACTTTTCGTTCAATAGAAATATATATATATATATATATGTATGTCAGGACAGTTGTTTTTATTTGCAACTCAATATTGTAGTAACTTAATTGAACCACGAAATATATTGAGGGAGGAGCTTGGTGTGTGGGGGCGTGGTCAGGGGCGTGACCAATTAGTTTATGCGTCTTTAAGAGGGGCCCAAACCTTTTCCTCTAAAGGGCCAAAAATCGAATCTGACTGAATGCATTACACGCATTATATTTAAATGAAATTTGCCCTTTATTTATGTTTCCAGTTTTAAAATTGCATTAATAGAAGCCATTAATCTGTTCAAGTGCTTGTAGAGTACGATAAGAAACAATGCAACTTTTTGTACATTCCAGTGCAATGCCTATTAAGGGTGTAACGTTACATGTATTCCAACCAAAAATCTTCGGTACACCCATAGATAGATGGATAGATAGGTAGGTAGGTAGGTAGGTAGGTAGGTACCCACCCACCCAACCCACCCACCCACCACTGGGGAAGGCTAGATCACTGTTTAAGATGTTTTACTTCTGATTGAAAGGTCATGAGTTCCAAGGCCCTTAATCCTTAACTTCTCAGTTGTAAAAAATACCCAAAAGTCGCTCTGAATAAGTTCAGAGACAGAGGGCGCGAGTGAGAGAGAGCATGAGAGAGAGACATTGCCCCATCTACTGGTCATTACACATGAAGGTGACTTCAAGTGACTATGACAGTCATTGCATTGGCTTGAGGTAGAAGCCGTTATGGAGCCGCATAGCGATCATGCTTGGTGTGATGTCATGTTACTTGTGACATCACGCCATTTTCGGTGCCAGGCCGAATACCAGAATAGCAGAAGAGAAAGTCATGCTCTCTGATTTCCTGCCTGTTCAGTTTTTCGCTCTCTGACACACCAGAGGTGGGTGGATATGAAGTATTTAAAGCTTTAGAGTTACACCCTGTAGATCAGGTACTGCACTGCTGCGTTGTACAGTAAGCAGAGGGAAATATCAGACCTGGGCTCAGAGGAACCTCTTATGCAGGTAGATGTGTGTTTGACTTGCAGGACAGATTAAGGCCATGGTCATGAATCTACAGGTGCACATATGGTGTTTATTACTGTTTGTGGTAGGGGAAAGGTATAAACTTTGTGGATAGGTGCAAACAGTAAACAGTTTCCTTAAAGCAATCACACTAATAATACTGGTATTATTAGTGTGATTGCTTTAAGGAAACTGAAATCGACACTAGATATCTTCAGATACCAGCAGCTTTTTCTTTAATATTGGGTTGTTATGATTTTAAAACGGTGTTTTATAAAACAGGAAACTGCAACACATTGATATAAGCATTGCTTCCTCTTTATTCTTTGCTTCTTTAATTTGTGTTTTCTGAGAGGTCAGGCCATGGCGTATCAAACATCTTCACATGATATGAATTCACATGTCACCAAACGTTCAATTGCAGTGTTCAGTCAGAAATGTATTCCAATGTTAACCTCAGTAGCTTTTGTATATGAATAGGTAAAGGTTTAACTCGATCAAAGCCGTAATAATAAAAAAAAAAAAAAAGGCAAGCATATTGGAGTCTTGTGTTACGGCTTGAGATTGTTGCATCTGTGCAACATGCAGTGAAGCTATCAGTGTACTTTAATCTTGTAAGTGTGTAGTCTGAAGGAACCTGGAGGGTGTGGTGGACTACTAGCACCTGGAGGTGACTCCAGCCTGAGTATCGCATAGTGCAAGCTCCTGTTCTCGATTCTGAATCACCGTCGTGTGTAAACACAAAATGAGAAATGAGAGCATAATCGTTTGCCTGCCCGCATATTGAGTTTGAATGTGCTGGAGAACATGTTCTGGCAAACTGTTTTTCTTTTTTTTAATTATTGTTTTTATTAGCAGTAGTGCCGATTAGTTTAATAAAAATAAATAAAAAAATTCAGCTTCGCAAATTTTTTTATTTCTCAAAAAAAAGTTGTGTTTTACTTCTTGCATCATTTTTGCTTTCTTGCCTCACACACACACACGGAAGGGTGGGTTGCTGTTTAAACCGACTTCACGCTCTGTCCACACTGTTCTTGGCTCTCGCGTCATTAAAACAAAGTGAGCGCACTTAAATCAACCTGACGATTGTGGTGTGTACTCAAAATCGGCCTTTAAGACTAAGAAATCCAAAAGCTTTTGAGGCAACAGGGTGATAAACACAAACTCATGTATACTGTAGTTTCAGCGTTGAAGTTCTGAAGCTGTAGAGCATCAGGTGTCGGATTTTAGTTGGTAAGATGCAAAGAAGATGTAAAAATGTAAAAACCTCTGGCAGAAGCCAAGCGCTTTTTAAATTCTCTAAAGACAACGTGAATTTGGACCTTTTAGTTTTTAAAATTAAAAAAAAAATGTTTGTTCTTGTTTTTCTGCCCAGGCCGTTAATTGAATGTAATCATTTTTTTATTTGTATAGCGCATTTCACAATAAGGCCGATAGTTAGGTTGGATCGCAATTGCCGATAACCAATTACCAATAAAACCAGTACTAAATCATGGAAATAATTATGAATATACGAATTAATAAAGATAAATTATAAAAAAAAAGTATGTTTACTTTTATAGAATGTATGTTTGTTTCTTATAATTGTAATTTTTTATTTTGTGAGTTTATATCTAGTAATTGTTCTCCTATAGATATCTCCTTTATCGGTCATGTCCATCCTACATTCAGCCCAAAACATATTCAGGCCATAGCTGTCAGTCTGTCAGTCTTCAGTTCCAGTATTGCTGATGACCTGAGAAATATGTGATCTATACCCATCTAAATTCTCCTCTCTTGATCCCAAACCCAAAATGAGTATAAAGTAGATGAACTTTTATTACTGTAAGAAAGGATTGCCATTGGTAGAAGAATGCTGAGGGTGGAGCCACCAGGTAGGAGGAAAAGAGGAAGGCCAAGGAGGAGGTTCATGGATGTGGTGAGGGAAGACATGCAGGTAGTTGGTGTGAAAGAGGCAGATGTAGAGGACAGGGTGGTATAGAGACAAATGATCCACTGTGGAGACCCCTAATACGAGCAGCCGAAAGAAGAAGAAAGGATTGCCATTCAGTTGTATTTCCACGCTTCACCACTAGAGGCAGACATACATATTTACCAATCATGACAAGTTACCTATGACTTCACAGTGCACCGTCTTCCAGAACACTGAGCAGCATGCATTCTGCAGCACGCAACCGACCAAACAGCAGCTAACAGAAGACAGCAAGAATATATACGATCAATTCTATACCCAGTAAGGTTGAGTGTTCTGAATCCTTTACCGTGTTTTTACTGACACGCTGGGGCGAGTACAATCCCCTGATCAGCGCACACCAGATAGTGAAAATCCGTATATGGTCCTTCGAGCCGGATAGGAAAACTTCCTAACAATTACTGATCTTCCAAACTGCATTTCTTCTACACAATAAAGAAAAAGATGTAGACAACTTGGTGAAACCAGAGATTATGAAGTAGATTTAAACTATTTATTTAAATATTTATTACCGTCTTGTGATCAAAAATTCGATTCAATTTGTACATCGCTTTTAACGACCGACTTGGTCACCAAACACTTTAGGAAATATACATTTAAAATTCCATAGTCCCTATCAGCTTGCTAATGATGATGGTGCGGGAAAAACTCCCTGAGACTTCATGAAGAAGGAACTTTGAGGGGAGTCAGATTTGAAAGGGAACCCATTCTCATAGCATGGTGGAGGATCAGTTGTGCATATTTATTATCATCTCCACAAAAAATGACTTTTATGATTTATCAGCATATGTATTATGTATGTACTTATGTATTATGTCTTTCTATCTCTTTCCCCCTCTCTGTCTGTCCATCCATATGTATATTTAGAGTAATGATGCCTAAACAAGCACATTGAGGCGAGGACCAGGGCCACTTTTTCACGTCTCTACGCACACACACACGCACCTGCAACCATGAACGGTAAAACTACATTTTTTTAATATCATTCCTTTTTTTTTCTTTCTTTCTTTTTTTTTTTCTTCTTTTCTTTTTTCTTTTTTTTTTTTTTTTTTTTTTCTTTCTTATTACTGACACTTCCATATACCATGCTGTTAAAACATGGAATACAATTGAGTTGTAAATGAGTTGTGTTACTATAGAAAGCTTTCACACAATATACTGATATGCACAAAAGTTTGTGGACACCTAAACACAAGAACATCACATTCCACATTAAGTCCTTAAGTCCACATTAAGTGCTGTTTGTCCTTATTTACCCACAAGGGTGTTCATAAAGTTAGGTACTGATGTAGGGTGAAGAGGCCTGGAGTCTGAAGACCTATAAATAGCCTATGCATTTAAGCTCCTCCAACTTTGTGGTAACATTTTAGGGAAGAACCACATATGACTGGAAAAAGCAGATGTTGATATTTTTTGGCCATGCACTGTGTATAAGAGAGTAATCGAGACGTGCTCCTACACCCTGCTTGACAAATTTGCCATTCATTTGCAGATGAAACATCACACAGATTTGTTTGCATTAATTCTTGTTTTTTTTTCTATTTTATTTATCCAGCAGAAACGGTTTCTTCACGTCCTTTTCTCCCTTGTGTTTAATGGTTCTTAGGTGGCCGCAGTATCTGGGCTATAAGTCCAGAGGAAAGGACTAAACATGATCAGAAATTTGATACCCTCTCTCCGGTGCAGGGTTTTGTGACTGGTATGTGTTCATGATTTTTTTTCTTCATTTATTTAAATATATATGTATATTAGGGATGATAAGCATCGCTTGGGTTCATTTGCATAAAACTTAACAATGTAATGCTTTGATTGAAAACAAAAGTGTGCATCAGATAAAAGTTGCCATTTGTATCGCATTCCATCATTTTTAACATCTTTACTATAATCAAAATAGAAAAATATCAATAGAAAAAAGAAAACGTTTCCGCCACATCAACAAAAAAGTTCTCCCAATTCTGCCTTTTTTTTTTCTTGCAATTCCAACTTGATTTCTCGTAAACACACCACATCTCTGGTGCATCCACCGGTAACCATGTTGTCGGAAGTTTGAGGCTGCTGGTGTATAAACAAAGCCTCCTCTGTTTCATCTGTCTTGTTCCGTCTCCTCCAGAGCTGATCGTTAGTCAGAGTTTGTTTCTCTTTAGGGATCGGAGGCTGAGTTTGATACCATGCGATTCTATTAAATGTAGCCCATTTCATTTTCAATGTGTAAAGCCTTCCGGCACTACAGGGCTCATGACGCTGCCTGTTTGGCGAGAAGAAAATCGGAATTGAGAAGAAAAAAGGCAAACCTCTTCTTTTTTTTTTTTTTTGTGGAGGAAATGTGCTTCTATAGCAATCTTCCCCTCGCTGTTTTCTTCCCGTTGAAAAACGATGCTTCAAGTGTAGTTGGACAAAATTTTTTTTTTTTTTTATTCGAGTTACTCAAGGAATCGTTTCAGCCCTACTTTGTATGTATGTAAATATATATAATATACTGATATATTTTTTATAAAATGTAATGTTTTCCAAAATAAATGCCTTTCTGTCTTTGGTTCTCTGGCACGGCAGTATGACAGTGTATATACCTACATATGTGTATACATGCATGTCCCTAGTAGTGATGCTTCATGTTCTCAGGATGTGTTTCTTCCTGTTGATGAATGATATAACAGTTTCTTTCCCCTCACATCCTTATGCTGTTTTTGTACACAGGGGATAAGGCACGGACTTTCTTCCTGCAGTCAGGCCTCCCTTCCGCTGTTCTGGCTGAGATCTGGTGAGTCGTCCATCCTAAACCATAACAGTTCATTTTTACATTATGCCTAAAGGCTCATGGGTGATGTAGGAATGTCATTGTTAAATAGATGTTTTGTTTTATTCTTCTGTATTGTGAATTATACTTTAAAAAATTACTTTATGATGTAAAAACAAAGTGCTGGATGGAGGTTTGCCTCTGTCTCCTGCTGTGTTTGTGACCATTTGCTCATGATTGAATCTGAGGTCTGAGAGAAAGAGAGAGAGAGAGCGAGAGCGAGCTGGAAAACAGTTTACAACAGTGACATGAAGACTCCTGATAAAAAAATAAAAATCACAAATATAATATTTCTTGCTTTGTATAAAACAAGCAGTTATTTAGATTTACATGATCTAGAGTTTAATAATACTGCAATGTAGTCCTGATAGATAATGTTGAAAACTAGAGCTGTCCGCTTTGTGGTTCTGATTTCCTCGTTTAAATTCTTTATGGACCTACTCAAATAAAAGCATTATTTATATATTTAAGTCAGTTAAAGACAGTTTAAATCTAGAATAACTTTTTTTTTTCTTACCTTGAGAATCACCCCGACGTCTGCTTATGCATGAGTGAGGCACGACCAGGCATCTTTCCATTTTCTTTCCTTTCCTCGTAAATGCTTCATTTTTCTTACCTGGAAAATCGTGCCCCAATGTCAAATGCAACACAAGAGTTTCTTCATTAAGCATTGTGCTTAAGTAGCCCCTTCCTCAATGACTCGCTGATCATCTCCCGAGTCAGACACTGTGTCTTCGATGCTCAGTGGTCGTTTTTGAAACAGTGAGGACTCCATATGATGCTGTTTAAATGGTTTCCTAAACACAAAAAGCCTGAAACCGAGTATAAATTAGTGTCAGACGCTGCTCAGCTAGAATCCGTGGCCCAGACAAAGATGCTGAGTGTACTCCAGGAATATGTAAAAACAGCATTTGTTCTGGATACTACTCCAAAATGTATTCCGGAAGCTTCTCTCAGGGTCCGGTGATGTTATATGGTGTGTTCTTTTTGCAGGGCTCTGGCCGACATGAACAAGGACGGCAAAATGGACCGTTTAGAGTTCTCGATTGCCATGAAGCTGATTAAGATGAAGTTGCAGGGTCAGCCTCTTCCTTCAGCGTTGCCCATCATCATGAAACAGCCACCAGTACCTGCTCCTACCCTGCCTCTCACTCCAAACAGTAAGCTGCCCTCCCATTACCCTCTTCATATTCTATCAAATGCATTTATCCATTTTTGTTTATTAATGAAAGAGAGTATGTATATGTGTGTGTGTGTGTGTGTGTGTGTGTGTGTGTGTGTGTGTGTGTGTGTGTGTGTGTGTGTGTGTGTGTGTGTGTGTATATATATTTATTTATTTTTTGCCTAAAATTCTTTTAATTTTTTTAATTTTTTATTAAAATTGTTTTTATATTATTCGAATTTGTGAACATTAACAGTACATAAAAAGAAAAACCCAACAATTTTTAAAACGCCTGCTTGGTTTAAATATCTAAAATTAAAATGGAATGAATCAAATTAAAGCAACACACTTTTTTAAATAATATTTATTAAATAGTGTAATTTATTAAATAATAGATAAATAAATAAACAGGCACAAATTAAATTGATTAGACCCCATTTTATATTTATTTGTGTAATACAGATGTGTATATTTGTGTGTTTTTAAAGATATATTCAAATTAACTGTTATGTCAGCATAGTTTAACAAATGTCTTCATTTAAGAAAAAAACAAAATACCATTTTATTTATTTATTTTTGTATTTATTTATTTTGTATTTTTTTTTGCCATTTTCTACATAAGCCTGTATTAGTTCAAACAATCTGTTCTTATTTTGTCCAAATCAAATGTTAATTCAATAACTTTTGGAATTAATTGTTTTTAAAGGGTTGGGATCCATGCAAAACATTCCCATGGTGCCCACTATGCCTGTTCTTACCCCTATGCTGCTGCCCTCCGTAAGCCCTATGCAAGGCATGACTCCCATGATGCCTGGCGGCCTGGCGATGCCCATGATGGCCAACATTAGTGCTCCTGCTCTGGCCAATGGACCTGTGGGTCTTCTGCAGCCCACTCCTGTTTCTCTTAATAATGGTAGGTGTGATTTATGACATCTCAGTAAACGTATGGTTGCGTGGTTAAGAGTTTTAGGTACTCAGTTTGTACGTGTTCATAGCTCTTCCAGCAAACAGTTACTACACGCCCTCACCGTTGGGCTTTTCTTCTGCTCCCAAGACATCGGCTCTCCTTGACCTGGGTTCAAGCAGGTGAGATTGTGTAATGCATAGTGCTCCTGAGATGGACTTTGTGTGTGCATGACAGGACTGTTCACTTAAATACACACTACTCTTTTTTTTTTCCCAGCTCCAACTCCTCTTCTACAATATCTTTAGCCAGCAGCTCGCCTCAGAACATACCCTCCGACTGGACCATACCACATGCGTCACGGCTTAAATACAGGCAGCAGTTCAACAGCCTGGATAGGCAGATGACTGGCTTTCTGTCAGGTATGATGTTCGATTACTGTACTGTGTTTGTGGATTCGTGCTTTTTGACATCCCATTCCACATTTAGACCCTATTTTGCTTTGCACTTATCTGGGAAGATGTTCCACTAGATTTTGGAAGTGTGTTTATGGAGATTTGGTCATTTATCCCATAGGTGTTCAGTCAGGGTTGAGGTCAGTCACTTCCAAAATCTAGTGGAGCATCTTCCCGGAAGAGTGAACAGCAAAATAGGGACCATATGTATGGGCAGTTTCAGAGGGACGGAAAATCCAGAGACTGTCCATGGAAACATCATCTGGGAAGTATTCCAAGTTGGAAACTTACCAGGAATTTATGGAATTACTTAAAAATTTTGGAAAATGTATACTGTATTTAACTGTACTAAATACAAACATAAACCTAAGAAATTTGTTTGTTCATGCAAACAAGCATGCAAACTAATACAGATTGTAAAAAAATAAATAAAAACATTTTTGACCAGAATAAATACTCATGCTTTCCAAAACAAACTATATCCAAGTATATACAGTATTAGTCAGAACTTTATGAAATTTACGTGAATACTCGCCAAGATGGACATTTTTTCACATGCGGGATTCAATAAACGATCCGCGTTATGTTATGGAGTAATGCATAGTGCGTGTAGGGGGTGTGGCCTCAGTAGCCCTGCAGTAAGTGTGCTGTGTGCATTTGATCGATGAATGTGCAGGGTAGAAATTCAACAGAATTAAATTATATATAACCCGGTTGTTTGAACCAGGATTATCCTGCGATATTTTTCTTCTACATTTAAATTCCCTGTATTTAAGGCTTACCTGCAATTTAGTAAATTTACAATTTATTCCCATTAATTGCCATATTTTCCTGGCTCTAATGAAGAATATGAAATATAGTTTCAACCAGGCTGGTTTTGTTTAAGCAACACAAGTAAAATCAAAGTCATAGGTAAAGTTTAAACATGAGCCCACACAAGTTGATTGATGTAGATAGTTAAAAATGAGTCATTTTTGAAAGTCCTGAGCTTATTTCCGGTCCGTTTACGTTAGACGTTATTCAAGACTGCAGTCAGAAGTGTGCGTTTGTGTGTGAGCGGAAATTGTATTTTTCATTTCATTGCCGTTTATTATAATTTTTTTGCAGGTCCTCAGGTTAGGAACGTAATGGCTTCAACATTATTAAGTCAAAACCAACTCGCCTCTATTTGGTTGGTATCACTTAATTTGCATTACACATTCAGTATTTTTCCATCACGCAAGTGTAACAAATTTTCCTCATATGGTTCGTAGGAACCTGGCGGACGTCGATAAGGACGGCAAACTGAAGGCCGAGGAGTTTATTCTGGCCATGCACTTGGTCGACATGGCCAAGGAAGGACAGGCTCTGCCTCTCGCTCTTCCTGTGGACCTCGTGCCCCCATCCCTCAGGTACAGCAAAAAGTCACCTGGGAGTGTCCGATAAGCCTGAGTTTCGGCCTTAAGTGTTCAATCAAATGTTAATTTGAAGTTGATTTGTTTGTTTGTTTACTGCTCTTAGAGGAAATGCTGGCGATTCGCTGAACGGATCGGCCGGTTTGTCCGTTTATGCATCCCTGACTGAAGAGTTTACAGAAGTTGATCCACCACAAAAATCCAAAAATAACTGTAAGGCTTCTCACCACACCCAGCACCTGCTCTGTACTCATACCTGTGTGACTCAGTCATCCACTCCTCCCAGTTTCTACACACTCGCTTACATAAGTTGCGTAATACCCAATGTTGTGATTAAAAAAAGAAATAAAATTGAAATGCCCTCACACAATGAGGGGTGATGTCTCTGCGGCACTCGGGGACACTCTAGAACACTCTGGGGCAGTTACTACTTTTCCCTTTAACATTATCAATTAAACATAATGCACAACAAAACCATAACACACAAATGTCTAGCTGTATATTGCAGTATATCTTTATAATTTATCCGTATATTCTGCAGCACACATTGGGGGTTTTAGGCTGATTAATAAAATTTGTGATTATATAAAATAATAATGATAGATGTCTATAATAATTGGAATGTCCTTACAGATATTGGCGTGTGTATATTTTATATATATATATATATATATATATATATATATATATATATATATATATATATATATATATATATATAGTGGATTTTAAGTTTTTTATGTTTGCAACAGTAAAAAAAAACCAAAACATTTATTTACATATCAGTAGATTCGCTATACTTTTATTATTTAGAAACTGAACAATAATTTGCAACCAATATATTATATGTAGATTGATTTTTCTCGTCACAAAACTCGAGCGCGTTGACGAACAGTATCACAACATTACGGAGACCGAGGCGTGTCCTGAGAGTCACATAGAATGGAGATTAACATGGCAGAGGCAGAGCTGCGTCTTCCTGGAGACAGAACAGGAAAAGAAAGTCTGGTTTTATTTAATTAATTAATTTATTAAAAAAAAAAAAAAGATTTGCACTACAAAAGCTAGTTTGTGAAAGGGCCATGCGTTTGAGGTCAGAAGGCACTTAAGTAAAATGATGATTTGCTGCCATTAATGAGAAATAAAAGCGAACTATCCGTACCATATTAAATCGCATTGTGTTGAATCGACTCGAAATCAGATCGCATCGTAATAGGGGTGAAACCTATCGCATCTGTAGCTGCGTTGTATGCATTATTAATGTCGGATCATTGGCTACACTTAGAAATTTGAATAAAAATACAAGTATTTTCTAATAAATGATATATTTCATGCAAACATAGTTTTAGTTTTATTTAAATTGTTGCAGTTGGTTTTGTGCCATTTCCGTCTCGGATGCGCAATATTTTGTGTTCTGTATCTTTGTCCCACGTGACACTAAAGTTCCCTTTTTAGTTGCTGTGTTGCACCCCCACCAGATCATATTGCGATTGTAGAAATGTCCACATCGCATTAATTAACTAAGGATAATCAAGTGTGTTTGTGTGGCTTGCATGTGTACAGTGACCTTCGAGGACAAGTTCAAGGCCAGCCTGGTGCGAGGAAACGCAGAGTTGGAGAAACGGCGCCTGGCTTTGCTGGAGCAACAGCGACGTGAGGAGGAGAAGAGAGCACAGAAGGCCCGTGAGGAGCAGGAAAGAAAAGAGAGGGAGGCACGTGAGCTGGAGCTGAGGAGGAAGAGAGAGGAGGAGCAGAGGCTGGAACGACAGAGGGAGCTGGAAAGGCAGAGGGAAGAGGAGAGACTCCGAGAGCTGGAGAGGAAAGAGGTGACTGGGTTTATTTGGACACTGTGGTGAAAAAAGTTGAAAGCTGTGGGATATTCAGCAATTTTGTTTTTATTATTATTATTTAAGTTTTTGAATTGTGGTCCCAGGCAGCTAAAAAGGAACTGGAGCGGCAGCGGCAGTTGGAGTTGGAGAGGAAGAAATTGCAGGACCTCCAGAATCAGCAAAATAACGAGCAAGAGGCAATAGTTCAACTGAAGTCAAAGAAGAAGAGTCTGGAGTTGGAGCTTGAAGCTGTGGTGAAATACCTTGCACTTATTGTTTTTTTTTAGATTTCATAACTTTATAACTAAGGACGATGCGATTTGCAACTCAATGTGTAGACACTGATACGATGCATATGAAGCAGTTAAAAACGTTAAGTCAAGATACAAACGCTAATTGGAATCTGACGCACAGTTTTGCATCGCATTGTTAACTTTCAGGCCAGTGTATATACTGAATTATACAATAATGCAAACACATGCACACTTTTCAGTTCCTTGTTTGTCAAATTTTTCTTTCTTTTTTTTTCCTGACTTCCCTTTTGCATCATGCTCTTATTTCAGGGCAACAGGCATAAAGAAATCTCTGAAAAACTGAGAGATGCCCAGGCCAAGAAGAAAATCCAGAAAATCGATTTGGATCAGATCAACCAGAAGCGAGACAGGAAAATAATCGAAATCAATTCGATGCAGCAGCAGTTTGAGGTTTGTCTGTAGTATTTACACTATATGGACAAAAGTATTGGAACACCTGAGCCAAACGTTATCGAGCATAACGGTGCCCCAGTCCCCAAAACAAGCTCTGTGAAGATGCTTTAAATGGGTTGGAATGGAAGAGCTTTAGTGGTCTGCTATAGAGCTCTGACCTCTACCCTAGTGAACACTTTTGAGGTCAACTGGAAAGCTGAGTGCACTCCAGGCCTCCTCACCTCACCTTCATCAGTACCTGATACTACCAATGCACTAATCTTAAGCACAAGCCCACTCTAAAGACTAGCGGATTGAAAAAAAACAAAACATTTATAATAGCAGCAAATGGGGACAAAATGTGGAATGGGGTTTTCAAAAAGTACATATGGTCACGTGTCCACAAACTTTTGCCCATATAATGTCTACCATTTGTACCATTAGTTTTGGACACGTTTAGAGTTTAAAACTCGAATACTGAATTGATCCTGATCATCGGAATTACTGATTAAAAATATTGATCGCAGTTTTGTATTTAACCCTTGTGTGTGTGTGTGTGTGTGTGTGTGTGTGTGTGTGTGTGTGTGTGTGTGTGTGTGTGTGTGTGTGTGTGTGTGAAGGAGTTGCAGAGCAAACTGGCCAAGATGGTACCAGAGCAGCAGAAATTGAACGAGATGCTTCGAAATGTGAATCTGAGCAACATGCCAGGTAAGACTTGCATGGTAATACTGAAACTGTAAATGTACTGTAAATTGCTGTGTTTTGCTAAATGATGTACTGAAAAATGTTTTAATCATTAACAAACTACAATATAATACGCCATACTGATCACAGACTTCTGGGTAGGCCAGGCCATGTCTTGATTTACGCGGATAGCACGTTAGACCGAGAAACTTAGAGGGAATTGTGTTTATGGTGTTCAAATAATGAAATGTATTAAAAAATATATTATTAATTATATAATGAAGTGAAATGTTAATACAGTACAGCAGCGGTCGCCAACCTTTTTTGCGCCACGGATGTTTCATGTCAGACAATTTTTTCACGGACCGGCCTTTAAGGTGTCGCAGATAAATACAATAAAATAAAATGATATGACCGACATAAATACTGGTATTTTCTAAATATAATAATAATAAACGTGAATCCACTGTGTTGATTTTTGTTAATTTTGCTCGCTTGGGGTGTTTCAATTTAGCGGTAATGGATTATGTGTTAGCGGCGGGAGCACCCCCTTTAAGAGGGTAGCGGATGGAGGTAAGACATGTGACCGAGGGAAGCATCTTGACATGCATCAAGAGTGAGTCATAGACAGATGTGGTGGAGAGAATCTGGTCATTTTCCAAAATAAAACATTGTTCAGAATCAGATAATAATTAAAACGTACTATGTTGTGTATTCTTTCTGTGCGGCCTGGTACCAATTGACCCAGGGGTTTGGGACCACTGCAGTACAGTACTGTATACATAAAATAGCATTATTGGGGTGCTGTGTATATATAGTCAGTGCACATTGTCTGGAGCTTCTGGGTTAAAGAGGCAGATGTTGAGGACAGGGTGGTATGGAGACGGATGATCCGCTGTGGCGACCCCTATTGCGAGAAGCCGAAAGAAGAAGACATTGTCTGGAGCCTGATTTTTAATTATTGCACCTTTTTTTTCCTCCTTAGCTTCTACAATGGCCACTTTACAGAACAGTGTTAAAGACAAAGACCTGAGCTGTCGAAAGCTGAAAGAACAGCTGATTGCTTTAGAGAAAGAGACTGCATTAAAACTGGGTGAAATTGATTGCTATAAAAAGGACATACAGGTAAACCTCTCCTTTATGCTTCCTGAACTAGTCTTTTACACTTCTCCTTCCTTCCCATAGTTTTTGTACTATAATTAACATTCATGTTCTTTCTCTGCGATTTCTGTTTTCTTTTTTCCCTCTTTTGAAAGTATTCTAGTTCTTAGTTCTAATACTAATGCTAATAACTTGCTTTGCTTTTGTACCCGTGTCTAACTAGATGTAGAGCTTGTGTGTCTGTGTGGTGGTCTGCCTTCCTGTCTTAAGAGTGTGTTCTCTTTACTGAGCCGTCTCCATAACCTATTCTTCCTCCTAAAGATTGTCCATCTTCGGCATTTCCTTTCCTCATTAATAAACCGCGATTAGCGCGGGCGACAGTAGCGTCCTTCTTCCCCTGTGCCTCTCAGTGCTTAACTATGATTGTGCTACATTTTTAATGCATATGTATTTATACTCATAGGTTGAGTTAGCAATCCCTGGCTTTATGTACACGCGGTGGCCAAAAGTATTGGGACACTTGACTTTTCCAGCCGTATGTGGTTCCGTTACCCACCAGGTTGGAGGTGCAGGATTGTATTCGATGGCTTTGAATGCAGTAGCATGACATTTTTGAACTGGGAGACCCAAAACTACCCGAGCATGACCATGCTCCTGTGCACAAAGCCAGCTCCATGATGATGTGATTTGGAGTGAAATATCTTCTGCTATAGAGCTCTGACCTTAATTACACCTTTGGGATGAACTGGAACACCGAGTGGTTTACTAACACCCTCATAGCTGAATGAAGCTCCACAAATCTCTGAAAGCACACTGCAAAATCCTAGAAGAATGAAAGTTATTATAAAAGACTAAATGCGGAATAGGATGTTCGGAAAGTGCATAAGAATTTTATGCTCAGGTGTCCATAAACCTTTGTCCATATAGTGTATATCTAAATCTATGGGTCATTTAGGTTTTAGATTTTAGGTCAAATCTATTCTGGATGAATGTTTTTTGTTTATGGTGTAAGTTGTTCTGTCCTGTATTTGTGTTTATAGAACAATGTAAAAAAAAAAAAAATTAGAGGTGAACTTGAGCTTCTGTGTTTTAGGACCTCATAGAGAGCCAGAGAGATCAGCAGACTGCACTGGACAAATTGCATAGTCTTAGAGAGGACAAACTGAACGATCTAAAGAGACGTAAAGAGGAGGAACTGGAGAAAAAGAGAAAAGAGGAGGAAGAACAACGGTGAGTGAGGTTTTGTTTTTTTATATCTGTGTAAAGAAACGATGTCCTGAATAAATGTGTTGCGTTGAAGGTTTTAATTTCACCTCTTTTATATTTATTCATTTATATTTGTAATAAAAATGGTCAAACATAAATGTGTGCTGCATTAATATATAAATATATAACATTTTATTTATTTCTTTTTTGGACAGGCGCATCAAGCTGGAGAAGGAACGTCAGTGGCAGGAGAAACTGCGTCGAGATGAAGAGGAGCGACAGAGGAAACTCCAGGAGGAGCGCGAGGCCAAACTCCGAGAGGAGGAAGAGAGGGAGAGACAGGCTCGTCTGCAGGCTGCCAAAGAGCAAGCGGAAAGAGAGCGCAGAGCTCAAGAGGAGCAGGAGAGAAGGAGGAGGGAAGAGGAGGAAAGGAAAAAGCTAGAAGAGGATGAGAGGAGGGAGAAAGAGAGGAGGAGGCGCGAGGAAGAGGATCGCAAGCAGCGAGAGGAGGAGAGAAAGAAAATCGAGGAAGAACGGCGACAACTAGAGGAGGAAAGAAGGAAGCTGGAAGAGGAGAGGCGGAGGCAGGAGGAGGAGAGGCGGAAGAAGAAAGAGGAGGCTGGAAGAAATAAAGAGGAGGCAGGAGGAAGAGAGGAAGCGTGAGGAGCGCAGGAGGCGGAAGAGGCACGGCGAGAAGAGGAGAGGAGAAAGGAGCGAGGAAGAGGAAAGGAGAAGACAGCGAGCTCAGGAGGCAGCCATTAGGGATGCAGAGGAGCGAAGAAGAAAGAGGAGGAGAGGAAGAAGAAAGAGGAGGAGAGGAAGCGGCAGGAGGAGGACGACCGGAGGATACGAGAGGAGGAAAGAAAGAAACAGGATGAAGAACGGAGGAGGAAACAGCAAGAAGAGCAGGCGGCTGCTGCTGCCACTGCTGCCACAGTGGCTGCTGCTCCTCCTACTGCAAGGCTGAAAGACGAAAAGCAAAATAATGTAAAATCAGACATTGTTGCTGCACTTCTCAGAGGACTGGAGGAGAGGAAAGGTGAGGAAACGGCCAACTATCAGTAGTTTGCTGCTTTTATAATCAATTATTTCATTTCATCATAAAAATGTATTATTTGGGTGCTGGGTGTTGAACAGGGACAAGTTTATGTGTAGGGATTATAACTGAGCAAATATGTTCGAAACAATGCCACTATCGGCCGCACATTTTTTTGTTTTTCAATCCATCGTTAACTTTTATGCCGATGCACCGATAAGAATAGGATAAGTGATGGTAAGTGACTCTTACCATTACTTGTAGGGATTAGTGTTGTAATAATTGATAGCAAGATGAGTGTATGTGTAGGGACGACTGTTTAAATTTAATACAATTTAAAACATTTGTCACGCTTCATGCATATTTAATTCGAAGGCATGAAACGACCAGTCACATACTAGTAAATCCTGCTGCTCCGTTACTGTCATTTCAATACATTAGTTATAGAGATATTTTTTATCATATTTTCCAGCTCAGCTTTAAAATATTATTAAAACCATGTCCATGATGATCTTTATCATCTTTATCTTGATTTTAACTGATGCATGTATAATTTGCATAATATTTCCATATGATTATAATAATATTTGCAGTTGTTGCAGGTCACATTTTACACATGATGTAACACTCTGGTGTGTTTGTGTGTGTGTGTGTGTGTGTGTGTGTGTGTGTGTGTGTGTGTGTGTGTGTGTGTGTTCTTACTCTGCAGGCAATAGACAGCCCCGGAGCAGGTCACAAAGGAAATCAGTAGTTCTGACCAAATTTAAAGCCCTCTACCCCTTTTCAGCCAGGAACGATGAAGAACTCTCTTTTGAGACGGGCGATACGATCGAGGTATTACCTTGAAGTTGTATTATGTAAGGATTCCTTAAAAAAAAAAAATAAAGGGGGTTTTATGGGATCCATTCCAATCATTTAAAAACTTTTGTAACTTGCTGTTGGGCCACACGAAGATCTAAGTTGTGGTTTCTGTGCTTTTTATAGGTGGATGAGACGATTGAAAGAGAAGAAGGATGGCTGTATGGAAGCCTGCAGGGGAAATTGGGCTGGTTTCCGGAGAGCTACGTCGAAAAGCAGACGCAAAGCACCAAATCAGCTCTTAAACCTCAGCCTTCGCTGTCATCATCTCGGTATCATTTACTTCAGTATATGCCACAGTTACTTCCTGGTTGATTTATTTTATTATTTTTTAATCACGTTGTTCAAAAGGTTCTGGTAATTTATAAAAAAAATTTTTCCAGAAATCTTCCGGAAGCTTCCAGCGGAACAGGCCAGACCTCCGCTTTCACGCGCACCCACTCCATAGGCAGCACTTCCATGGATCACCGCCAGGTCGATTTTATTAACAGACGTATCAAACTGTTTTTCTGTGTGTGTGTGTGTGTGTGTTTGTTATTTGCAATTAATATATCTGTTGTGTTTTCTTTCAGGTTGTAGGGAAAGTGCAGGTTAAAGCTTTGTGTTCTTGGACAGCAAAAACTGACAGCCACCTCAACTTCTCCAAGGACGACGTGATCATGGTTCTGGAGCAGCAGGAAAGCTGGTGGCTCGGGGAACTGAACGGAGTGCAGGGATGGTTTCCAAAATCCTACGTCACGGTCCTGGACAGCGGCGAACCTTCTGCTGAGTAAGTTACTGTTTAAATCTTTATTTTATTATTATTAAATAAAACAGTGTACATTTTATGTAAGGGTTTTTGCATTATCAGAAGCTTTATAATAGGTACCTGTGGATTTTTAGCTTAATTTTTTTATTTATACATTTTTTTATTTCTAATTAGGGGTTGCAAGAGGGGCAGAAAATGTATGGTACATTTTCCCGGAAACTTTCCGTAGGAACTGGAAATCATTGCAAACTTATCAGGAATCTATGGGAATTTATGATGGACATCACAGGAATTTAATATAATCAATTAGAAATTCAAGGAAATTTATATACACTATCATATGCAAACATAAATATAACCATTTTGTTTGGTCATGATACGACATGCATGCAGACAAATTTTTATGACATAATTGCATATAATTTTTGTTGCACAACAGCTTACACAAGAAAGTTTTATACATAAATATATGAAATATTTGTGTAATTTCCATGAAAAGGATTTAAGCAATGATCTGCTGTAGGCCTGCAGTAAGTGTGTTGTGTGCATGCGATTGATGAATTTGCAGGGTCGAAATTAAACTAAAATTGCAATAATTCTGCTTGTTTTAACCAGAAGTTCCCTGTTTTGGTCTCACCTGCACTTGAGCAAATTCCCATTCATTCCTGTTAATTCCCATGGAAAGTTTCCAGGCTTGAAAATTCCTATAATTTCTTTTTCTAATAGATGTTCTTTGTTTTTTGTTTTCTGTACAGTTCCGCTGATGGATTTGACTCCACAGCAGCAGACGACTCTTGCCTTGAAGGTAAAACGTTTCCAAATCCATATCAGCAAATTTCAGGTGCTCAATGATGCGTTGTGGTACGTTGCCTCTAGGTGGTGTCCCCCGACTAACGATTTACATAGTCCAATTCAAATTGTCCAGTCTTGTTAATTGAATTGTCAACTGTCTGCCCACCGATCGACAAAAACTGCCGATGCCTTTTTATCCTTTAAAGATTAAAATGAAAGGCAATGTGGATGAACATTCGTCAAGCTCTCCCTTATAACGTGTTAAAGAATTATGAAAATGAAATAACTGCGGACAGGATCCGCATTTCGCATTTCGGCAAATCAGATTCAATCGGCTAAATCGCCTGTGCAGCACAACATGCACCGAAAAACTATTAGTTTACAGAGTTAATTTAGAACAGAATATACTTTTACAGAATATCTCAGACTTTTTTTTTATACAAATATTTAAATCCCCGCCAAGATGCTCCTGTTACGTCACGGATCATGGAAAGTGAAAATTTAATCACTCATTAAAAATGTCTATTAAAAGCTTTTTTCTTGTCACATTTTCATTTACAGCATTATTATAATAGGCTGTATATTAAGTTATTAGTGTGAAATAAAAAAAACAGTAGTTCTATGCAAAATCAGACATTGTACATCCCCATATAAACAAAATGGTATAATGCGACTGTGAGATTGGGAGTGGAATCAGGCTTCTCCTATCAAAACGTCTTTGACTATTCAGGGTCACCCCTAGTTGCCTGTGTCACTTTATTCAGACTGTTATGTGTGTTTATACTTTCTTTATTTTTTTCTTTCTTTAAAGAGTATGTGGCTCTGTATACCTACGAAAGCCCCGAACCTGCAGATTTGACGTTTGCTGAGGGAGACACCGTCCTCGTGTCTCAGAGAGAAGGAGAGTGGTGGAGAGGCAGCATAGGAGACCGTTCTGGACTTTTTCCCTCCAACTATGTTAAACCCAAGGAATCTGATGTAACTCATGCTACGTTTAAAATAGATGTTTTTTATTGTTTTTTAAATGTTTTATTCTGCTCTTTAACCCACTCTGTTGCTGCTTTGTAGAATTCGCTCCTCAAACCTGGTGTGCTCGGGAAAAAGCCAGGTGATTTCCACTTCCTTTTTTTTTATACGATTGTTGCCTTTCAATATTTAAAGCCGTGACTAATATGTAGTCAATAATAATAATTAAAAATCTGATAATATATTTTTTCTCTGAAGTGTGCTTTACTGTACTGTGTTGCAGAGGTAGCTCAGGTGACCAGCGCTTATACGGCCACAGGGACAGGACAGCTCAATCTTTCTCCTGGTCAGCTCATCGTCATCCTCAGTAAACACCATTCAGGCTGGTGGCTGGGAGAACTGCAGGTCAGATCTTAGTTATTAATAACCTTCTTTTGTCAATTTTAATAAACTGCCAGCCAAAGTGTTTATCTAAGCAAACCACAATTTTAAAATATAGGAATAAGAAATGTAACAAATGGGAGTTTACTTAATTGAAGGTTAGCCAATATCAGGGAACTTTAATGTAATCGAACAAAATATTTAGATTTGTTTGTATACATTTTTTATATTACTGATTTTCTGCTTAATGCTGAACGTTTCAGGCACGGGGTAAGAAGAGACAGAAGGGCTGGTTTCCAGCATCTCACATCAAGCAACTGGGCTCAAATAGCGGCAAATCCACACCCGCGACTGTGACGGGTACGTGAGGATTTCCCACTTTCCCTTGCGCTATATTTTCTGTTTTCCAAATTTTTGTAACGTTCCTCATGCCGTTCTTTCCTCTCGCCTCGTAGTTGGTCAGGTCATCGCCATGTATGACTACACGGCGGCCAACCAGGACGAGCTCAGCTTCTCCAAGAATCAGATCATCACTGTGCTGGATAAGAGCGACCCTGATTGGTGGAAAGGAGAAATCAATGGGGTCACAGGCCTTATCCCTACCAACTATGTGAAAATGACCACCTCTGATTCTGACCCTAGCCAGCAGTGTAAGTAGTTGGAGCAGATTATTTTTTTTTTTTTCGTTCCCCCCAAAAAAAAAAAAAAAAAAATGTTTTCTGAAAGCTGGCATTTATTAAATCATACATTACATAATGAGCGAATATGATCAGAAATCATTAGTATGTTTTAAGTTTTTTTTCTGCTGGGATATTGTTTAGCAAGACAGAAACATTTAATAAGAGCCAGGGGTTGAGTATTTTGAATGCGGTGGATCGTGTTTGCGTGATTCCTTTTTCAAAAGAATGATTTTCACAGCAAGGGGAAAGACCTGCCAACTGGCATTCTTTTTTCTTTTTCTTGTATCTGTTATTTAAAAGTTGGTTTTACCATTGGCTTTTCTTTTTTGTTTGATTTGTTTTGTTCCTGTAGGGTGGTAACACCTCTCCTTCTCCTCATCTTTGAGGGACCCACTCTCTCCCCTTACAAAAGATCAGACCCCACTGATCATGAACCATGTCCCGTTTACTAACTCCACATCCCTTACTAGCACACAAAGCTAACCGGTATTTGGCGTGATGTGGTACTATGGTGGCGTGACTGCTATTAACTCCTGCTTAATAGAGTTTCTGTGCATTATATTTAGATTTCCTTCCTCACATGGTAATTCAATCGGAGTGTCATGCTGTGCGAATTAGGCGTGACGGTAACGGTGCAAAAAAAAAGAGCCAAATACTATTCCGCCACAAGATTGTATGCTGCAATGATTTGTCGCTTGAAGATATGCAAAAAAATAATTTGTTATACTTATGAAATGTTCGGCACATTGCAGTAAGTGTTATGGTATCAATATGAATATTGAGCATTAAAAAGTTAGAATTATGTTTGAGACATGAAAAAAATATGATGAAAAAAATCCCAGCATTAGCATTGCAGCGTCCCGCTTACTGTAAGTCAGTTTACATCAAAGCATCATCCATTCCTATATTTTTTTTTGAGGAAATAAAGCATACTTGGGAAGTTGGTTCAGTTAAGTCAGTGATGTGTGTTCCGTCCGCCTGCACATGCTTTTTTTAAAGGTGTATATTATGGCGATTAGTTTAAAAGGAAGAACGAATATCAGCTGAAACACAACACGGGAAGTGGTATACTGGTATACCGATATACTGTATGAAGAAAGAACGACATAGCATGTACAGGTCTCTTTTATCAAATTTCTTTTTTTTAACGATCGGCTCGCGAGCTACTTTTGAAATGCCCAAGTTAAAATGATGTACCTACATTAAAAATTATATGTATTTATTATCTACTATTATTCCAGAATATATAAATCCCAGGAATTTTAAAGACTGGAAACTTTCCATGGGAATTAGCAGGAATATCTGGGAATTACAGTCAACCCCCGATAATTTGCGGTTCGGATCTCGCGGCTCGAAAAATTCCCGGGTTCTCGTTTGGAACCTAAAAATTCGTGGGAATCTGCAGCGGGACCGGATGTCCAGGAACATCAGGAATAACCATTTTAAACTATGTTTTCACTAACAAATTTTTTAAACACTATTGTATTAAAAATTAAATTCGCTAAGGTACTATAGGTGGATTTTCCAGGGGACCACTGTAATGGGAATAAACTGGGCATTTACTAAATAGCAGGTTTGCCTGTAACAAGGAAACTAAATATAGTTGGGAAAAAAAACAACCAGATTAAATGCAATTTTAGTTGCATTTATTTCCTGCACATTCATCCTTCATATCTGCTTATTACGGGGTTATTGAGGCCACACCCCCCCTATATGCACTCATCATTTCTCGAATCCCGCATACAAAATAATGCCAGAAAAATGTCCATCTTTACATGAATAACAAATATTAAACACCAATATGTGTAAGCTATTGTGCAACAAAATTAGAAAAAATGTTATAAGGTTGAAAAAATTTTAGAAAATGTTTGTATATGATATAATTGTGATATGATATATGATTTTTAATTAATTCCCAGAAATCCCTCAGGTAAATCGAAAGTTTCCTGAATATACTTCCTTTTTATTTGGGAGAAGGCTGATTCACTGATCACTGATTTGCTGTTTGAGTTTTGCTGTAGCTTGCACGTGTTTTTTCCGTCCTGCACGTCAATCAAGTGGCAAATGCTATAGAGAGGATAGATTATAGTCAAAAGTCTTTTTTTTTTATGGCACGCATCCAAATTCATTCTACCTTTGCGATCTACCGGCCAATCACGATCCACATTAATCGTATTCATGAGCGTGGGAAGTGGGTCTTCTATTATTCTGCACTATTTTATTGCCTTATCTTCCATAGATCTTTCAAATTCTGGACTTCTCTAGACAAAGTCCACTGTCCTGGAAGAATCTAAATCTGTAACACTTTTGGGGCATCTCTAATTCTACACTGAATTTTAATGGATTTCATTTTAATTTGAGGTTGTACTGATTGTATGTCAACAAAAACAATGAATGTTACATGTTTAATGGAAGCACAAAAAAAAAATTGTTCGCAATATAAGTACACTATCTGCTTTTGAGTTCCTCGAATGCAATGTATCTATATGCTGCTACTATTACGGAGCACAACAGAATAATTAATGATGTTACTCCTATATCGTGTTTCATGCCACGCTTCTGTGCCCTAGTTACATTTGTTTAAGTGATTTGTATTTTAGCAAAGGGTTTACGGTGTCGGAAGAAGTGTGGAGAGATGCTATGTAACCCTATTTATTTGATTAACAGAAATCTAGACATTAAAAGTCTTTGAAAACAAAATCTACCTGTTCAGTTTTTTATTTTTTTATATCACTATTATATTCTGTGAATATTCTGATGCACCGGTCTTTCGGTAGTTCTCTTGCCAATCCAGTCATAATGTAAAGAGATCACTGATTTTGGTTTTCGTTTGACATATTCTTACTAATTATGTTGATTAATATTACTAATAAAACAGGTTGAAGGTTACACTGCATGCCTTTCCCCAATAATCCGCTCATGTTGGTCAAAGCTGGTTATAACGGACAGACATACACGTTTATGAACAGTGAAGAACTGAGCGACCGATTGCTCACACGGCAGGTTAAAACTGCTCTTTTTAAGACTGTGGTGTGTGGATAATGAAGGCATCCTGAAAGACTCAACCTTACAGGGGCTTCGGGAGCATCCGAATTGGGGGTCCTCTTCAGGTAAGGTTTGACGTGAGCATTTTTGAGTGCCTGCCTTTCAATCCCTCTGTGAATGCCCTTATGCTTGCTTACGAGTGTGTTTGGAACAGGAGCTCTTTCTTATGTTGCCCCAGGAGAGTATGAAGGTATCTGCTGTGTGGGGTTTAGGATAGCGCATATATTTTAGGGCCTTTCTTATGCTGAGTGTCTCTCTCATTGCAGGGTGTTCTGACCTGACGAGTCTAGACTCGATGAGCTTGCAGGAAAAGAAACGGCAAGGCTACATCCACGAGCTCATTGAGACCGAGGAAAAATACATGGAGGATCTGCAGCTGGTTCTGGAGGTATTCCTTCACAGAGTCACCATCAGTGGTGTACTACGATATTTTGGGAATTGCAAAATGCGGCAAATAGTGTTATGCTCCATCCAAACCACCTTCTTACCTTATTTACTCATACTTATTTAACCTGCTTGTTATTGATCTGTTTTTGCAGCAATTAAAATGCATGCTTAATTTGATAAAGGTCATTGAATTAGCACATCGCCCTACACTACCACCGTCGTCCTACACCATCACCATCGCCCTACACCATCACCATCGCTCTACATTTCATCGTTGTCATATTTATGAACACGTATACACACTTTAAAATGAGTCCCAAATAGACACATGAATACCCTCCATAATGATGTTCTTTACCAATAAAATAAATAAATGTGCTGATGTGCTAATATAATAACCAGGTGAGGTGTTTCTTAAACCTCTTTCTAGGTCTTTCAGAAGCCCATGTCCGAGTCGGGCCGCTTAACAGAAGCCGAGATGAACACCATTTTCCTGAACTGGAAAGAGCTCATCGTGTCCAACAGCAAGCTGCTCAAGTACGTGTAACACACAGCATGCGATCAGGAGACATGGAGACCCTTTTACATGAGCTTTTTCGTTAACCTTTTCAATCGTTCGTTTTTTCCTTCCCGGATCAGAGCGCTGCGAGCGAGGAAGAAGACGGGAGGAGAAAATATGCCGGTGCAGATGATCGGTGACATCCTGGCCTCTGAGCTCTCTCACATGCAGGCCTACATTCGTTTCTGCAGCTGCCAGCTCAACTGTGCTGCGTTGCTTCAGCAGAAGACGGACCAGGAGCCGGAATTTAAAGACTTCCTAAAGGTACAAGTCGTCTGAGCTTCATGAACCATCTCCATCTAAAAATTTCGCGCTAAGAAAATGCATGAGTATAAACAGTGTAAAGTGTAGTGTGGTCAAAAATAATTGGACACTTGCCTTTTATATGTGGCTCTTCCCAAAAATATTACTACAAGGTTGGTAGTAATATTTTGTATTGAATGTCTATAGCATTCAATTTTAATTTGTTCCAGCATGATAATACCCCTGTGAAGAAAGCCAACACCATGCAGATATGGTATACCTGGGTTGGAGTGGAAGATTTTCTGATCAAAACATTTACTTACTTATGCATATGGTTGGTGGGTGAATCTAACAAGTAATTAGGCTATGCTCATAAATAATATAATAATAAATATAATCTAGCGCTTTTCACGCAGCGCGTCGTCTCACATGTAAAAACAGCATGCATTGTCAGTAATTGGCCTCTAGAGGCCGCTCTTGTAATGATTTAATATACTTTTATAGCCTTCCTTCATCAAATACAGATATGATATGAGTAAAACATATATTTAAAATAATTTTATTTTTATTTTATTTTTTTATGTCTCTGCCATTGTTCAGAGGCCAAATGTGGGGGTGGGCAGTAGTTTGGCCCTTATGACTGAATGAGCACAAATCTCCACAACCACACTCCAAAATCTAGTAGAACATCTTCCCTGAAGAGTGAAGGTTATTAAAACAACAAACGGGGACTAATTGTGTAATGTGTAGTGTTCACAAACGTTTGTCCATGATGTGTTAAATGTAGTTTTTATCTCAATGCCTTCTGACTTTATATTAGGATATTCAGATGTACGATATTTGAGTAATATTTTTTTGCTTCAGATCTCATTTTAAAACCGTTTGTTCAACTGGTTCTTTAGAAAATCGCCACAGATTACCGCTGTAAAGGAATGCCGTTGTCCAGCTTTTTACTGAAACCTATGCAAAGAATCACGCGTTACCCTCTCCACATCAAAAACGTAAGTACCCTGAACTGCCGTCTTGTGCCACGCTTTGTCGTGAACACGCCTTGTTAAACATCAAGACGCCTGTTTGTTCGTCCCCAGATTCTTGAGAGCACCCCTGAGACTCATGTGGACCATGCTCAGCTGCGAGAGGCTCTGGAGAAGGCTGAGGAGCTGTGCTCTCAGGTGAACGAAGGCGTGAGGGAGAAGGAGAACTCTGATCGGCTTGAGTGGATCCAGAACCACGTCCAGTCCGAGGGGATCACAGAGGTGAGTAGAAAGATCTATCAGCATTACTTGCGTTTCAGAATCTTCCGTTTCCGTTTTTTTTAAACTTCTCAAGTAAAAAGCTCTGCATGGCTCATTTCCTCAGTGTCTGTTTGAGCCCCTGATACCTTACATTCCAAAACATAACCTTCACTCTTCTCACTCCAGTACTTTAGTTGCCCTTTAGAGTCGATGATGCTCCATGACTGATAGGACTTTCTCTTCTTATTAAAGATGAATTGACACCGATAGTCGATTGCTGAAGCTTTCAGCAAAAATCAACACCTGTAGTTTTTCTGGGTTGCGTTATACAGTGAAGAGAGCGCCCTCTAGAGGCGAATCACTGACAACATGTGCTGTCAGTGTTTTTTTTTTTTCTTTAGGATGTAACTGTTTTTATTTATTTTAAATGTTACTTTTTGTTTCAGTCTGAATGCATTTCTAATTTTCATTAATATTTATTTTATTTAGAAAATTTTCATGATTCATTACTGTATTTTTTTTTTTTTGTAATAAAGTTCAATACTATTAACATGAGGATTCTACCCAGCTATCGTATCGGTCGACCTCTACTTCCTATGCTCCTAAACGATGGAATTTGACGTCTGACATTCTGGTCATTTCTCCCTTATTTGACTAGAATCTGGTTTTTAACTCTCTGACCAACTGCCTGGGTCCACGAAAGCTCCTCCACAGCGGTAAACTTTTTAAAACCAAGAGCAATAAGGAGCTGTACGCCTTCCTTTTCAACGATTTCATGCTCTTCACTCAAGCTGTCAAACAGTTCACATCATCAGGCCCAGACAGACTTTTTAGCCCAAAGTCCAACACACAGTACAAGATGTACAAATCGGTAAGAAATATTGGATTTTTTTGTATTTTTTTGGACGAGAATGAGATGCGAGAATAAACAATATCTGTTCTGTCATCAGCCTTTGTTACTGAATGAAGTCCTGGTGAAGATGCCAACAGATCCCTCCAGCGATGAGCCGGTCTTCTACATCTCTCACATCGACCGCGTTTATACCCTCAAAACCGATAATATTAATGAGAGGTGAATTAGAGTTGTAATCAATATACTCTTGCTATTTAAGGTCGCAAAAGACACAATGTTTGATACGATTATATCTGTGATCAGGACTGCTTGGGTTCAGAAGATCAAAGCCGCCTCAGAGGAGTTCCTCGAGACCGAAAAAAGCAAACGGGAGAAGGCCTATCAAGGTGAGCTCGAGAGCTAACAGTATTATCCCTATATGGAGATAAATTACAATATTAATAGCTGGTACTTTTCATTGTGGTTTAACCAAATAAATCTGGTCTCATTTAAGCTCGCTCGATAAAAGCCACAGGAATCGGCCGCCTCCTCGTAACTGTCCAGGAGGCAACTGAACTGAAATCCTCAAAATCAAATGGTGCGTGATTTTTATTTATTCTTTTTTTTTTCTTCGGAGCGTTTCTCGGATCAGAATTGAAATTCTCAAAACTACTCGTTCGACCTCCTCATCATGGAGTCACGTGCACATTGATCGTGTACTAATTGTCTGCTGTTTCCTACATTATTAACCGTTTGTCATTTTGATACAGAATCAGGTTTATTGGTTCCACCTGTTGGTGACTCTCAAAAGTGCAGACATAACACTACATTTAGACTATACAAGACAAAACAGACAACGCGAGTATTAAATAGGACACAATATACAGATTATATGACAGATCAGTAATGTACGTAAAGTGTGTGGTAGTGCAAATAACAGTATTGTGCATCACATTTTTTTACAAGAAATCCGTGTTGTTCCATCCGTACAAATAGTTTTGAGAAATGCATTGAATGATTTTGAGAAAACGCTCCAAAGCAACAAAGAAAATCTGTAAAATGTTTATGTAAAATGTGCTTCTTCGTGCTCAGGAAGGTGCAATCCGTACTGCGAAGTGACCATGGGGGCGCAGTGCTACACGTCGCGAACGCTTAACGATACGCAGAACCCGAAATGGAACTTCAACTGCCAGTTCAACATCAACGACCTGTACCAGGATGTGCTGTGCATCACCATTTACGAACGCGAGCAGTTTTCACCCGACGGTCTGTCATTTTATTCTCGAAACAATAAAAAAAGATATTTTTATTGCTGTTGTTGTTGTTGTTCATTTACAATATGTGTTCTATTTGTGCAGAGTTCCTGGGTCGAACCGAGCTTCCCGTGGCCACCATCAAAAAGGACCTGGTGAACAAAGGAGCGACGACAAAACGACTGCTGCTTCACGAAGTGCCTACTGGAGAGGTCTGGGTCCGGCTCGATTTTCAGCTCTTTGATGGCAAAAGCCCAAAATGAAATCCCGGTATAACTCCTCCAGACATTCCTTACTCAAACACCTCGCCTTAAAACGTCCTCAGCTAATGTGGACCATGCTACTGAATGTGTGACTTCTTCTTTAGAACGCTTGTGTATTAATGACCTTGATGCCAAGTGTATACTTTGTTGTCGTTTTTTTTTCTTTTTTTTTTTATCTGCATTTTGCCTCAGTTTTTTGTCACTGGGTATAGAGATGTCTCAGGATTTGTTTTTTTTTGTTTCCCTGTCTATTTGGCTGTATAATTATTATTATTTTTTTTTACATTTACTTCAATTTGATTTGTAGATCAGGATTGATCTCAACTAACACTACATCTTATATATAAGTGTGTAACAGCCTGAATAACTCCATCATTTAGAACTTTTTTTTTCTTTTAAAAGTTTTTTTCCCCTCTCTTTTCTTTGCTTATCTCTTTAAGTTTTATTTTACAATGGTACAAATGAAGTGATGACCCAGAAGTGACTCTACAAGCTCTGATCTCTTTTGATTTTGTATTTATTGTTTTAATTTATGCGTCTCTGACTATCCTCCCTACAGATTTAGTTCGTAACGACTTGATTTTTTTTTTTTTTTTTGATTGATTTAAATGTTCTATAATTTTAAGCGACTCTTTTGTGTCATATTTCGGTTCAGGTTTTATTTGCGCAGTTCCGTGCCTAGGCCAAAAGCAAAGTATTAGACATGCAGAGGTGCCAAAGTTGAAAAATACACATATATATATATATATATATATATATATATATATATATATATATATATATATATATATATATATATATATATATATATATATGACGTTTGAAGTTTGAATTTGGATAAATGGCCCTGGATAAATTCCTCACAAACCAAACATAAGAGCTTCACCTTTCCTGTCTCATGGCCTTCATGGCTTTTTACATTTGTGAGATTTATTTGTGGTTAAAGCAGAAAGGCATAGTTTTAGGTGGGGTTTTTTTTCTGAACCGTAATAGCAAAAAGGTTTAAAAAAGGCTGCATTATAGATGGTGGCACCTCTGAATATAAGCACATACTGAATATGCAACAGAATCAGGGTTCAGAAGCATTTCCTAGTCCTCCTCCTGGTGTGAAATCGGGCCTTGTTTCTTACGGTATGCCGACGTAACGACGCCAGATCGGGGCGAAATGGTCCCACGTGATGCTTCCCACTTTATTATAAGTAAAAAAAAAAAATGAATAAAATGTATGCAATTTTAGTTTCTACGTACACGAACTGTTTTTTTTTTTTGGTCAGGTTGTGGACGGTGGATTACAGGTAGGTCCGGACATGCTTGTTTTTTGCAAGGAATAAAAAACAACATAAATACAAAAGCATTGCGAAAGTGTAACTGTAGAACATCTAGGCGTAAGTTTGTAGACATCTGATTTTTTTTTTTTAACACATCCCATTCCACATTTAGTCTCCATTAACCTCCACTCTTTTGGTAAGATGTTCCTCTAGATTTTTGTAGAGATTTGCTCTCATTCAGCTACAATGATGTTTGTAAAGTTGAGGAGGCCTGATGTGCTGTTCAAATTCTTCCCAAAGATGCTCTATAGGAGGTCAAAGCTCTATAGGAGGCCACTTAAGAGCTTCCACTTCCACCGTATTTTCAAGAAGCTGGTTTTGCACACAGCGGTTTGGGCCTCCTAGTAAATCTACCACATCCAAAGGCAACAGTCTGTTGAAGAATTACATACGGCTTGAAAAGGCCGTAATCCAACGTCCAAATACTTTTGACCATATATATCATACACTCGTCTGCAGTCCCCAAGTACATTTAACCTTCTATTCATCCCATTTTTCTTTTGGCTGGTCCCTCGTGGGGTCCATGTCACTCTTTCCTCTACATCTACCTCTTTCAAACCAACCACCTGCAATGTCTTCCCTCAACCATGCCTGCTCTCTTTTCTTCACTTCTTTAACGCTCCCCATTCTTTTTCACAGTCGACCCCAGACATTTGAACTCGAAACTTTTAATCCCATGAATTCCATCTGCTAGTCATGTGGAATGAATTAATCATCTCTAAACGAACGACTCGAGTGTTTGTATGATTGAACATTAGACTCAGTTTGTGTAGCAATCAGATTTTATTATACAGATTTTTCATCGTTTGCATCATTTAATCACAATAAATCCGAAACCCACGAGCCGCAACACTGCTGATCCTTCACAGAAAGAATATCGGATGCTGCCGTTGAGGACACACGAGTCCGAGTCCAGGGTTCTGGCTGAAATTGAAAGAAACCTATTCAAAGGGAAAGAGTCTCCCATAGAGGGCGCCAATGTTGTTTCTTCCCTTAATATCTTTAATGGTCTACTATTATTAACATAATAAAGAGAATATATTTGTACAAAATTGAATAATTTAACCATTTTTTGAATCTTAAAATACATTACATTCACAAAGACATGACATGCTTTCATTCACTGAAGCTTTAATTGATATTCACACTATATGGCCAAAAGTATTGGGACACTCCATATGTGGTTTGTTTGCCAAACTGTTACCACAAATAATTGTATAAGATGTCAAGATGCACAAACCCAGTTCCATGAAGATCTGCTTAACATGGGTTGGAGTATAAGATCTCCTGCTGTAGAGCTCCAACCCTATTGAACACCTTTGGGATGAACTTAAACGCTAAATGCACCCCGGACCTTCTCACCTCACCTACACCACAAGCACATTCCAAAATCTAGTGGAACATCTTTCCAGAAGAGTGGAGAATATTTATAAGGGTAAATGTGGACTGGGATGTTCAGAAAAAAATCACATCTTATGCTCAGGTGTCCACTAACTTTTGTCCATATAGAGTATATATCATTTATTTAATAATAAAAGGTATAACAGTATTAATTCCATGTGCACTGGATTATGCAGCATAGTGTTACAGCAGCACCCTTTTTATTATTTCCTTTTATAAATAACATGAACAGTATTGTACTGTTTAATACTATTAATTATAACTCTGACCCCATACACAAATCAAAATCAACCTTTTGCTCTTGTTCATATTAATAATGTAAGATGCCAAGAATTAGATCGAACAAAATATTCATTCATACTTAGTGACCACAAAAGGTAGTCGGAGCTGTAGTGGATTTAGAGCAGCCTCAATGGGAGTTCGAAAGCTTGCAGGGCATCCTCACACACTCTCATTCACACCTAGAGGATTTTGTGTTCAGCTCATCCACATACAGGGGATGGGAGAAAACCAAGAGTAAATCTACATGAACACAGTGAGAACATGCACCTGAATATTCCCTGCCATATCTGCTGCACCGCTATGACACTAAGGCAGACATTTCACGTTAATAAGGGGAAAAAAAACAAAGTTAGCTCTCCTGGAGTGCCTTCCTGTTGAGGAAATATAGTAAGACTACAGACACATAAAGGAATGCTGTGTATATTATTCCTTGCGAATAGTTGAAATAAAATTTCATGTTTCCTGTCGTCCATGTTGTAAAACTAAAGGACAAGATAGTGTACAAATGTACAATGAGAACAGGAAAGTCGGGTCATGGCACCACAGGACGACCAACTCCCTGCAAACACCACAGCCGTCGGGTCATGGCACCACGGACTGCTAATCCCATTACATACACACACACTATCCCTCTCATGGTCTCGAGGTTAGGATGCGTTTCCAGAAATATCCGTGCGTATGAGCAACATTGGATGCAAACAACAGTGTTGATGCGAAGCGTTTTTAGACGGATTAATATAGATGTAGACTGTGTGTACACGAGGACGCCTGTGGTCAATCAGGGAGACTGTGAGAGTTATAGTGTGTGTATGTGGATGTATATAAACTCCCTGTGGTCAATCACTAACAGGAAGGCTGTGAGAGGAACAGTGTGTGTGTGTGTGTTGGGATTCATACACTGTAATTTGCCTCAGCGAGTCAGTGTTTGCTGGGACTCGTCGTCTTGCCGTGACCTGACGCTGGACTACAGTTTATAATTGTTTGTAAACTGTTTCGATCAGGCACAAGTGCATACGGAGGTTCGCTGATGTTTGCGCTAGAACTAAATAGACGAGGTGTGAGACCTGAGAGGGGACTTCAGACGTCCGCCGTGCTCTTTAGTCAATAATAAAAAGTGTAAAATGTTACTTTTAAATCTATTTTACAAGCTGTACAACCCGCTTTCCTTATACAAAAAATTTAGATCTGTCCCAAGAAAAAACAGACACGAGAGGAGCAGAGGCTGACGAGGAGACAAATTGTGTCCAGATGTGAGCTTTGTCTTATTGCTTGCTGAGATCCGAGTCTTTTTCTCTAGACACTTTAAAGTGACAGGCAAGGTGCAAACAAATTAAGATTGACATCACGACCATAGAATAAATATAATCAAATAACAAAAGTGCTACTGTAACTATAATAATAATAATAATAATAAAGCAAAAAACAAAAACACAATTTAAAGGGAAAGATTTCGATACCAACAGAACCGACAAGCTTGTGTCAGAATTGTGCTCTTTTTCCAGTCCTGCATTTTAATCACCTCAGCTGTTCTTCACATCCTGCTCATGCTTGTTCAGTTCTGGTAGCTGCTCTCTCCAGTAAGTGAACTGGCTGTAGGTGTCCGAACAAGGGAAGTCCGATGTATTGCCTCGAATCAGCAACGGAAAAACATGATCGACCACTTCACACAGGCGCCCGTATCTAAAGGAGGAATCGAAGTAGTGTTTATTCCCGTATCATTCATTCTCCTGTTAGCATTTCATCCAAGTGAGACAGACACTTACGACGATATGTTGGTCTTAGCATGTTCCTGAATGAGTTCTCCTTTAGGATTCACAGTGAAGATCCTGTTCAGGGGCACTCCCACCTCCTTATACGAATACACGTCCTACACAGAGAGCGTTCTGTGAGCGTACAGTACAAGACTCTCGTGTTAATAGTATTACAGAATCCTCTCGCCACTTACGGTTGCTCGGTTTCCGAACGCGGCATAGAAAGGCTCTGCGTTAGGATGGAAAAGGTTCTTGATGTCGGTCAGACACTCGATTTTGAACTTTTCCGGCTTTTTCTCAATGACCTCCCTGGAACGAGAGTACATGATCTCAGTGTATTGCGTATCACTGCCATCATCGGGGCTGGCACTTGAAGATTAAGTATGTATGTGTATAATGCCCCAAAATGTACCATTTCACCCTGTATAACAAATCAGCATGTATGACTTTATTTTCGCATTTCTACATAATCGCAATTTTGTTCCATGCACAAGTGTTTTGAAGGGTTTTCAGGGTAAAATGGTGTCCAGATTCACTTAAATAAAGAAAAAAAATTTCATAAGTTTTTATTTGACATACCTCGAAATTTACTTCAGCGAACACTTACCTGTGCAATGCAGAGAACAGGCTGCTGGGGCTGAGGAGGACGGGGCCTTGGGGTAGCATGGTGCCTCTCTCATTCACCCAATGCAAGTAGCCTCTTGTCATATCAGCCATACCGATCGCTCGTGCAGAGCAATACATGAACTTATAGCCATTCCTACAGAACAACAACAGTTCTGAGCAAGAAATGTTCTCTTCATGCTTTTTTACGCCGTGAAATCAAAACACACTGATGCCACTTACTGGCTAACTTTGTGGTAAAGACGAGCGATACCCTGATGCGTCCAGTCTTTGCCCAGTGTTGGCAGAATGTGTCCGAGAGTATCTGACCTGCAATAGAGCGACTGCTATAACACTCTAGACAAAAGGTCCATACCATGTAGGTGAGTTTAGAAATATTTTTTGACCTTAAAAAATCAGTCTCCTGTTAACTCCAGGCTAACCATATGCTCACCTGGTGATTGTGCCGTCGATATCTGAAATGACGATTCTATCATCCCAGTTCCACAGATATATGGTTCCCTCACAACGACAGGTGCCCTGGTACTGCGTAGTCACACTGAACACCACATCGTTGGGGCCCTCTTTTAACTGCAGACTGGCCTGAGAACAGAATGAATGCTCCCTCTCTTAATTTCATAGCGGACATCTGTAACTCTCCTAGTTGTAAAAACTCCTAATTATGCTTTCCAAAATTATATTCATACAGGGAACCTTTATCCTATCTCACAGTAATCTCAGGCCTCGCATTCCCCCACTGGAACGAATTATTTTATCGCCACGAGTCTGTTACGAGATTATGAGAAATCTGGTTGGGTTTCTGTTCGTATACACTGCAAAAAAAATAACTGTCTAAATATAAGAAAAAATTTGCAAGATTTAAGAAGATACAGACTAGAAACAAGTCAAATGATCAGCTAGTGCAGTAAGATAATTACATATAAATCTGCTATGAGATGTCGCTTTGACTCGCATCAGCGACACAGATCTTGACCATCTCCATGTCCAAGCATCTGCAACACCAAACCTACCTACACTCCATGCTTATCAAATAACCTCGCCAACTTCACTCCACACACGGTGGATCAGACGTTCACCAAATGAAAGCTGAAAAAATATGAAAACATTACCAGCTCCTCTGAGGACAACCGGAGAGTTTTCTTGTAGCAGATGTTGCTAGAACTGGGAAGAGCTTCAGTCTGATTGCATGATGAACTCGGCTTAGTCGGTCTGCTTTCGTCGTCACTTGAAGAGGATTCATCCTTTAACCTGTTACAAAACACAACAGGCAAATTATTTACTTATTAATTTATCGTGTCTGATTGAATGTTTGGATGATGTGAGTCACTAACAAAACTTAAATCAGAAAAATAATGATTACAGACCAATAAACTAAAATGGTCAAAATAGCGACACCTGGATGAGGTGTAGTGGCTGCTTTGTTAAATAAAAGTTATTTTAGACGGATTTCATCGATGTGCCCCTACATCTACACCTACAGTAAAGGTACAGAGCCATTTCTGGAGTTAACACTGTTGCTTGGGAAGATCTTACCTACTGCCTAGTGTCTGCTCCCCACTTTCAGCAGATTCCTGATAGAGAAAAAAATCAGCAAACCTTAGCAAAAGCGGCAGACGATCTCCACCAGCATTTATTTGAACTGAACAGCAACGACTTACCGACTTCGAGCTGCTGTTCCTGCCTCGCCACGAGAACCACCAACGTCCTCCTTTCTTGGGCATTTTCTCCTTCACAATGTTCTCCAATGCAGCCTGGAGCAAATGCACAGAGTACCTGATACTCAAAACTCAAAAATATAAATGAATGGCTGTGAACGTGCACACAGAGTGAAAGGCATGCAGTAGCTAAGGCTCAAACACACACACACACACACACACACACACACACACACACACACAAACATGAAAGTAGGACATACGGGACTGGAGCAAAAAACAGTGGGAAAGCAATAAGTAAAGAATCCGAAAGCAGAGTACACGTAACTCAGACAAGAGTACTTGGAACAGTGTCAAATGAGATGAGATGAACAAAATAAATGGAAAAAAGGAATAAAAAAAAGAGGGGAAAAACAAGTTAAGTCTTATTTTCGTGGCTTTAGGCTCGTAGAGCACGTTAGAACATTCACGGAGTTATAATGAAAGCAACAAAATACTCCATTATATGTTGTATATTTTAAATAGATTTAAATTCTTGGTATCTTGTAATGTATTCATCATTTAGATCTCTTGTTTTACACTATACACATTAATAGGGTGTTTACTAGAGGTCGCCCGATAGTGGATGTTACCGATACCAATAGTTAGATTAGATCGTTGGTGATAACTGCCAAATAATCAACCAATAGATTTAAAAATAAATACGGCCAAAAAAAAAACTCTATATGTAAAATAGTACTGAACTACTACTGAATTACAAAAATAAATTGAAAAAATCGAATTATAATTTTAAATAAATGAAAATTGAACAAATAAATTTTATTTATAATATTAATAAACATAATGATACAAATTATAAATTATAATTAATAATATAATTTAGCACTTACCATGAGCTCTCCCCATGTAAAAAAAAACCCAACAGCACATGGCTTTAGTGATTTGCCTCTAGAGGCCACCCTCGTAATGACTGAGGACCTTCTCAGCAGCTCCAGCAACGGATGCTACCCGAAAAACTATCGGTATGGATTTCCCAATAACTCCAGCAATCAACTAACGGTGCCCATTAATCGGAAAAAAGTATTTTCCCAAATTCCTGCAAGATCTCTGCATCTCTGTTGCTTGAAATCCAAACATTTGTCCCCTCAGTTAAAACCAAAAACTTGTTTTGGAATTGTGGCGTTTCTATTATGGTCATTTCAGAGCCCTGTAACTCCTCTAAAAAAACATCAGTACTTGTTTAGGTTGCAAAATGTTTGGGTTGTTGACCCTGGCTGAATTCTTACCAGCTTGAAATGTGTCAAATGATTGGTGTTGGTTTTGAAGAATGGATACACATGATATTGTCAAAAGTATTGGGACAACCTTCCCTTAACTGTTACCACAAAGTTGGAGGCACAAATTTGTACTGGATGTATGTGGATGTGTTCAATCGACATTTTCCTTTCACTTAAACTAGGAGACCCAAACCTGTTCCAGCATGGCAGTGCCTCTGTGCACAAAGCCAGCTCTATGAAGATATGTTGTACATAGGTCAGAGGGTCTTAAATGGCCTGCTATAAAGCTTTAAACCTAATTAAAAACCTATAAGATGAATTGGAACACTGAGTGCACCCCATGACGCCTCACCTCACCTACATCAGTATCTGACCTTTCCAAATGTGGTTGAATGAGCACAAATTTCCACAAGTACACTCCAAAATCTAGTGGAACATCCTCCCAGATATAGTAGTATTATAAGTAGTAGTAGTATAACATCAAATGAGGACTAATTGTGAGATGCTCGAGCGTGCACAAACTTGAGAAACATCACAGAAAGCTGGCACAAAAGCTGGGAAATATACAAAATAATAAACGATCCTTTAGTATTTTAATAAAAAGTATGCAGTTTTACCTTTGGTAAGGGTTTCTGAAACGCCTGCATGGCCAGTACAAGAGGAGCAGCTGTACTCCAGTTATAAAACCTTACACATACAACAAGAACAAACAATTCATTTTGATGAAATCTTTTTTTTTTGGTATAATAAAAATTATAATTCATTATTGTACGGAATATTCGACGTACTTGGCTCCAATTTTGACAACCAGATTGGGGTCATCGATAATCGACGGATTATTAGCAAACTCATGATAAGACACTGCTTTCTCCTCAAACTCCTCTGCAGCAGAAAAATCAGATCATTAACATCTAGCAAGCAAGCAATTCTTCAGGATCCAAATATACCATATGCTATTTACCTCGAGTGATGTCTCGGTTCTCGGTCAATCCACCACACAGTGAGATGGCGATACTGGGCAGCTCTCCTGATTGATCAGAAAAGCTGTCCCAGCCACTGTCCATGCCGCTGCTTGGTGACTGACTGTTGCTCCTCATTTCTGTCCGACTCCTCACCAACCCTGTGCCTTCACTGCACATCAGAATGATTACTTTTATCAGAATGGATCTAATTTTATCAGGAAAAAGAAATTTGCTCTTTAAGAAAAGCTCACCTTTTGGGAAAATAGAGTGCTGCTACCTCAGGCTCTAGTTCAGTAAGGTCATCCAGATACACACCATCTGATCCAAGATGATGACTTCTTTTGTCTAAGAATGAATAGATACTTGTTGGTTTAATGCACAAACACTGAACATTCTAAAACCGAAATCTTAGGAAGACCAACCTTTTCTTTTCAACGGAGAGTCGGTTTTAGCATGGCCCTCAAACCCAGGACCCTGCTGTTCATGTTCTAGATCTGCACTAGAGCAAGCCCCTGCAGCGATGGCTTCTACATCCATATCTGGAGAAAGAACAGATGCTGGAGCTCCTGCCTCTTCGGCTCCGAGTACCGGAGGCTTTTCCTCCATCTTTTCCACCATCCCGTCTCTAGTGATCGCCTGAAAGTGTGTGCTGTCTGACTTGGGGATCGGTGCTGGAGCCACCACCTTAGGCTCTGGGATGGACTGCTTGAACATGGGCTGTGCCAAAAGGATGGGTTTTGCTAATAAGACAAAGTTGAACTTTATTTCTTTTACATACACATGACTTATAAAAGTGGAATAATACTGAAAACTAAAAATTCCAAAAATGACAGATGCTTAAAGATGCTTTCTCCATCCATGTCTGGCAGACATATCATCATGGATACCTGCTCCATCAACTGAAACTAAATCCCAGCAGAACTTAACAGCTGGTCATCCCAGGTGATTCATCTCCAGGTCAAGATCTTACAATATCTTTACACATTTATCTGATCTCCGCTTCAGCTACTGCTCGCAACCAGGGGTGGGAAGTAACTGAGTACAAATACTTTGTTACTGTACTTAAGAGATTTTTTTGGTATCAGTACTTTACTCCACTATTTATTTTTCAGACAACTTTTTACTTTTACTCATTACATTTTTACACAAATATCTGTACTTTTTACTTCTTACATTTTCAAAACCGGCTCGTTACTTTAGTTTTAATCCATTGATTTGGTGAAATATTTTTTTTATTTTCACTGTGCGCCGATTTCAGCCGAACAACGATTTCCTGTCATTGCGTGTCTTTTTCAATCCACTGGTGTATAAAGTCCTGACTCTCACTCACCACAGATGTAGACTAGTTTACGGAGCTAAGAATCAGCAGGCAGAAGGCAGTAAGAAGTTTGGGGTTAATGTGGATGAGACAGAGGGAGTCAGTGATGTAAACATGTCTGAGAACAGACACATTCCTGATCATCATCATCTTTTCTCTGCTTGTGTTCTATATGTGGATCTTCAGCCTGGATACATTCATTAGGTAAGGGGTAACAGCATTTTTAATTCGTTTTGTATTAATATATATATATATGTATGTATGTATGTATATGTATGTATGTATGTATGTATGTATGTATGTATATATATGAATATTTGGTTGTCAAAATTAAAATTATTGTAAACAGCACTAAATTTTATTAACACGCTATTAATTCAGCGCGCATTTCTGTTTCAAAAATTTTTATAGAAAATGTAAATACATAAATAAATAACTAAATAAAAAAGAGGCACAATTAAAACCTTCGGCAAAAAATACGTTTATCCAGGACGTCCTTCCTTAGATATAAAATAAATAAATAAACTCCAGATAAAAATATTTTTAATCAGTAAACTTTTGTTTTAATTCTGCGCCAAGTCTCAAATCAAACACCAAGTCCGCCATGTTTTACACAATTAACCCTCTGGGTGGCGTTTTGTGGGTTTTTCCCTCATAATGGCGACACAAACTTAAATTACTGTCTTTATTGATCTGATTTATTTTACAGATAAAAACAATACATCATTCAAATCTGTAATATGTCTATAATTTTCTATATATAAGCTTCCTGACTTGACTTGAAGAGGTGCAGTTTCTCAGGTATCACCTCATTAACTGTCCGTGTGGAAACATAGCAAAGGCTCTTAATGATGTCCACACATCTCTGCACTGATATAGCCTTTATATTTAATCACTGTACATATGCTTACATACATATCACATGCTGTAAATATGATACATGTTTAACACCTCCAAGCTGCCAGTTTTGGGCACCTGAGCAAGCACTTAACTCACTACTGCTCATTTAGTAAATGAGATCATTAAGAGTCGCTCAGGATAAACACTTCCAACAGGAAGTGGCTATATCTCGCTATCTTTGTCTCTCTATTTTCTCTATCGAATTGTCTCTGTGTCTCTTTTAGTAAATGTCTCTGTCTCACTGTATATGTCTCTCTCTTGCTGTCTCTCTATTTGTTTCTCACTCTTTCTAAAGCTGTGTCTGTGTCTCTTTGTCTCTTTGTCTACATGTCTAACAAAGTTTTGAGTTTTGAAAGTAATGCCATTAGCGATCTATGATGAAAGACTTTCCTGGTTCGATTCTTACCTCTAGTTTCATATTGAACATTATAAGAAGTTTTTAAAAACAGAACAATAAAAGGTCATTAAAATTGGTTGCTGGTAAATCATGGTATATCAGTGGTGCAGGTGTTGGAGATGTGGTTCTTATACCTGAGTCACTTCTCATAGACTTTGAGTAACTGAGAGAATGAACGGGAAGGAGAAGTTTTGACCCTCTACCATCATGATCTAAGAGAAAACAGTGGTCTCTTAACTATAGAAAAAACAAGAGTCCAATAAGCAAAGCCTTGTTTGCCACCCCTGTGGTAGTGTAGTGGTTAGTAATGCAGCCTCTGCTATCTGACTCACCCGGTTCAATTCCTACCCCTTAGCTATCCTTTAAATTGTTTAAAAAGTTTTATAAAAGAAGCAAAAAAGGTCCTAAAAACCAGCTTCTTGCAGGAGATCCTGTGGCTCAATTGGAAGAGCTTTGCCTCTGGGTTGAGAGGTTGCTGGTTCAAACCCCAGCCAGGGCTCAAAGTTAAGAGTGTGGAAGGTTCCGGTGACCATAGCAAGGAAGGTGTCAGAAATGGCTGCGTGAAAGGTCGGATGTGGACGGTTTCAGAGGGCATATCCTGAACCAGGGGGGCAATAATCAGGCGTGTGCCCCCCTGGCATCTGAGAAGCTGAAAACAGGGGTTATGAAGCAAAAACATCCAAAAAAGTTTCAACATAGGCTCCTGGCAGAGATTTAATTAAAACCCTTTTTCCCCTAAATAAAAAACATCTATTTATGCTAAGGCTGTAACCCAGCAGGTCTTTACAGCCTTTGCTCACAGTCACACACTAATTTCCACAGAACTTACCAAGTGAGGGGACAAGCCAGATTTGAACCAGCAACCTCTGAGCTCAGAGGCAAGGCTTTTACCACAAAGCCATCAAGTCCCACAACTCACCTTCTTTTTTTGGGGGGTTTATCCTTCGTTTCATGCTTCAAAGCAAGAAATTCAGACCAGAAAGAAACAAAGAAAGCAGGATTCAAACCCTGAAACCCACCAACAGCAATATAGCAGTCTTAACCCACTGAACCATCAGGAAAGACAGGCTGTGCCAATTGTTAGAGCAGGTCTATCTTTTCTTTCAAACCATCAACACAAGAATATAATGCTAAAGACAGACTTAAGAAGCAAACCCAAATCATGACTAGCAGGGACAATGCAGGATTTGAACCCTGATTCACACCATTAGCAAGGCACCAGCATTAACCGACTGAACCATCAGGAAGGACAAGCTGGAAAGCTTGATTAGAGCAGGTCTATCTTTCTTTTTAACCCATCAAAACAAGAATATGAAGAAGGAATCAGGACTTTAACCTACCTCATGACTAGCAGACAGAAAGCCAGGATTGAACCCTGACCACCAACATTAGCAAAGTACCAGCCTTAACCCACTAAGCCATCAGGAAAAAACAGGATGGGAAGCTTGATTAGAGCAGGTCTATCTTTCTTTTCAAACCATCAACACAAGAATTTAATGCTAAAAAAAGATGTAGGAAGCGAATACAGATGTAAGTAGCACAAGTTGAACCCACATTGTAAATAGCAGGAAAATAGCAGGATTCGAACCAAGATCCCCACCACCAGCGAGACACCAACGTTAACCCATTGAACCATCGGTGAGGACAGGCTAGAGGCATTGTTTAGAGCAGGTCTATCTTTCTTTTTAACCCATTAAAAACAAAAATATATCGCTAAAGAAAAATGTAGGAAGTGAATCCTGACTGGCAGGCAGAAAGCAGGATTCGAACCCTGAACCCCACCAAAAGCACGACACCTGATTTAACCCACTGGACCATCAGAGAAGACAGGCCAGAATGTTTGTTTAGAGCAGGTCTATCTACCTTTAAACCATCAACACAAGACTATAAAGCTAAAGAAAGATTTAAGAAGCAGGAACATAACCGACATCGCAACTAGCAGGATTCAAACCCTGATCCGTACCAACAGAGGGACACCAGCCTTAATCCGATGAACCATGGAAGAGATCAGACTGGGATGCATGTTTAGATGAGGTACAAGACTTAAACCACTGAGCGACCACTGCTGAAAAGCATGTGTGCTTTTTGGAGGGTTCATACTTTGTTTCATGCCAGCACAGTAAGAAAGAAGGCATGTAGGACTGGTTTTGAAACCTTATCACCAGCGTGGACTATATTAAGGACCGTGTTCAGGCACAAGCCTTAACCCACTGAGCTACCATAGAAGTGTTTTTTTTTTTTTTTTTTTGGTGGGGTTATCTTTCATTAAAGACCAGGAAATCAAGAAATTAATCAAACACAGAATTGAAATGTTTTCAGAGTGGACAAGGTCCAGAAGTTTTATTTACCAACACAGCAACCAGCTCGACCAGGAATCAAACTCTCAAACTCATCCTCATGGGGACCCTGACATTAACCCACTAGGCTATCACATCTATCCATCTATCCATCCATCCATCCATCCATCCATCCATCCATCTATCTATCTATCTATCTATCTATCTATCTATCTATCTATCTATCTATCTATCTATCTATCTATCTATCTATCTATCTATCTATCTATCTATCTATCTATCTATCTATCTATCTATCTATCTATGATGTGAGGTCCAGTTAACAGCTAAAACAGGTGGAAGTAATAACTACTTTTTACTTAAGTACATGTCTGAGCCAAAACTTCTTTACTTTCACTTGAGTAAAAAAGTATAATCAGTACTTTAACTTTTACCCGAGTATTTTTAAACATGAGGATCTGTACTTCTACTTAAGTAAAGGATGTGTGTACTTTTGCCACCTCTGCTCGCAACCATGGACAATCAACTGTTGTTTTCCTCACATGCGGCTAATGTGACACTCATGTCGGTTCCTTCCCTGCAACATCAGATGGATTCGACCATTTCTATCCACACAGGCTGCTCAGGTGCTTGTTCAGCCTCTTGTCATTTCAAGACTGGACTACTAGCACTACAAGCACTGCTTGACTGGTCCCACCATTTCTCAGGGGAAGAGCTAAGTATACATCTTTTCTCTGTTCTCGGACAAAGGTGGTGAAATTAATTTCCCCTAGATGTCCAAACAGCTGAGTCACTGCCTAACTTTAAATACCGGGTGAAGACTCTGGATAAGGGCATTTGCTAAATGCAGTAAATGTAAATGTAATGTTGAGGTACCTGAGAAAAAAGCATTCAAGACTGTGGTCTAAAACTTGTTTGAATGCTGACAATGGTGCAAAATGCTATGGTATCTCAGAAGGAAGGGCTGCCATATTCTCTCTAACTGTCAATCACAGATATGCCAGCCAATCATGAGCTCATGCATGTGGAAGAGGGTAGATGTCCAAACGTAAATAAATGTGAATTGTCACCTGGTACATTCAGGTGTAATCGTTTTTTTTTGGGATGCGTAAGTCCTTGTTTATAATCCTGACAACTTTATTAATTATTAAAACTTCATCAACTTATCAGTACATCAGTACATTTAACACAGAAAACCACTGTTCAAGTACCTTGGCAGCCTGAGGAAACTCTCCCCAAGCCCACAGCATCTCAGGGTTCTCTGGCTTTCCCTTGGTCTTCTGAGAGACTAGCAGCTCTGAGTCACTCTTGGGTGTGGAAGGCAAGAAGTCATGTTCCATGCTTTAACAGGTAACAGATGTAAAAGGATCTGGTGAAAACTTGTGCTTAATTACAAAACATTATGAGGACAGGTTCTCTGTATAAACTGGTACCTGTTTCCAGCTGGAAATGTAGATGATTGCTGTGGGCAAGAGATGGACAGACCTCCATTACTTGAGACAGATAAAGTACAGGTCTGTTCCGCACGTGTTCTGTGAAAACAATAAATTTAAATATGAACATATTTAAATAAATAAACATGACTATGACTAATGTTAACAACCACAATTGTTTCTGATCTTCAAGTAGGGTTCCTTGGTATACCTCTGACCACTCATCCAATCTTTGTTGCATTGTGAGTACTCCATGTTCTGCATATAGGAGCTCCCGGATAGACCGCTGTTCACCTGTTCAGCATAGGAATCATATGACATAGCTCTGTGGAAAAAACAAAACCATACACAGCATTAGAAATACGGGTATGGTGCAATGTCCAAAGCTTGCAGTTTGTCCTTTCACCTCAAACAGCAAGCATTATAATGTTTTATACTGGACTTGATCCAAACTGCCTCCACAGAGCTGAAATTCTTTCCCAGAAGACTCTTGTGGGATTGTGACACTGAAACCACTGTTTGTTTTCTAATATAGTTACTGGCACATGGACAAGTGACTGTGAAAAGGACATGATTCCTGGAGAAATTGAAATATAGCGAAAGATATTTATTAAAAAAAATATATAGTACCAAGTACTATGGGGGAACACAAGCTGTTATTGACACTGCATTTGGTCTAAATGGGCTCTTAATGGGATCTTTGGCATATTTTTCTTCAGGAAGCATGTTTTTCTCCAGGAACCTTGACAAATCTCTATCCCAATCTCTCAATCCCTCAAACTTTTGTTTTTGAATCGTTTTACTACACTTCCAAGCAGTTTCTTCGTTCTGAGGGAAGTTGGCAGGATTGAATTAATTTGTCAAAAATCTAACCGGATTGAAGTCCAGTTGACTCAACTTCCAAATCAATGCACTTGAATGCAAAAGAATCTTCACAGACACACTGTGTTGACACATTCATAAGGGTTTTTATCAGCACATTCTATTTTACCGCATACTATCAAATCAGACACCTGACCCCAGCCAACAGAAGACAGTTGTGGTTACAGATAATTGGGTAGGATTTCCGGTCCAAGAAACTCCATCTTGTAGCCTTATCATCTCAGCTAGCTATCTATGTTTATATCAAGCTTGGTTTGCTGGTTAGCTAGTTAGAAACTAGCTTGTTAATGCTAGATAGCTAGGTCAAGATTTTTAGCGACAGAGTAGTCGCTAATAATAGACATGATAAGCAAGCTAACTGTTCCTCTTACAAATCGGGTTGCATCTCAGCTTTCTGTGTCTTGATGTCCTCAGTGTTGTTAACTTGAGCAGCACATGTTGAATGTGTCCACAAGCAACATATTTATAAGCATTGTACAAATTCTCTCTTGCATGGAATTTCCACTGAGATATGTTTATGTTCAGCCACTGCAGGTCACTGTTTTGGATCATTAGCCACTGAATTTATAAAGCCATAAAGTTCAAACCATTTGATAAATGGTTAGCTTCAGTAGCTACCACACCTTTATTTGTAATCCAAAATAAAATGCAGATGACAGTCTTTTAAGCAAAAGACAGTCAAATTACATAATACAATTCTTGATAAATTCTACAGTCAGATTATAACCATGTAGTGTCTGTTTACATCTCAGTTTGATTACAAACCCCAATGGGGTCTACAGACTTTTACACTCGTAAAAGATTAAAACGACTCCTTAACAAATTCTCATTTAATCACATGACATCACACCTCGATACTCACCTGCTAGGTGTCGTTTCTTTATCTTCATCAGAACTCAGATCAATAGGGAACATGTCCTCATCCTCCGAGTCGCCGTTTTCATCTCGCTTTACACTGTCTAATTTGGATTTCTTTCTCCTCTTTCTCCTCTTCTTCACACCGTTCTCTCCTGAGGGGCCCACAGATTGGATAGACGTCCCAGATATTGGATCAATCAGACGAGAAACGGTTTTGCCCATCTGGGATTCCATCAGTGCTGAGCCATCGGTCATTATTGGAGATGTGGCCAGATGGGATGGTACTGTCTCCTGTGGAGAGCATTTTACATAAACATGATAACCGGTAGTCATTTATATTAGTTTAATAAATATCCAAAACTATGTTATGAGTGCTTTGCAAGAGAAATGGCTAAATATCATAAAAGTATTAAGCTTTGCATCTCTGCATTTAGTTTCTGCATTGCACAAGTATGAGTAGTGTCACACAAAAATATTTGACATTTGTCATTTATCACTCTGGGGACAGATTGCTTCAACTAGACAGTATGGAGGTGGTATGTCAGGAGTCATTGTACTCTGTTTCTCCCAATATGTCTTCATTTCTCAATCCTGTTCATCATGAGATAGGAAATAACATTTGCTCCACCATCAAGACTTTCTGGGTTCTTTTATGTTCCTGAGATGTTTGTTTTTTTGCCAAAGGGTTTTGCTGATATGGGAGCTCAGTCTGGACATATTTCTCAGGCCTCTTAATATAAACAAGGCACTTAAGCCTTTAGAACTTCAATATAGATGCACATATGCACAATGAAATATAAAATATAGCCAAATCATTATTGCCAGATTTTTGTTACAATGCTAACGGATTCTTTTAGAAAAATACCCAGAATGTGAACATTTTTAAGTGTTGTTCTGCATCATAAAAATATATTCAGTGGGTCAAACTACAGCAACAGGAGGTGTTGTACAGCACTGGTCGATAGCAGAAATTCCCTGATATTATTAGAAGGATGCTTTTTGAGGTCAGGATTAAATGGTTCTTGTGCTGATAATGGAGCAAAGACTCCAGAAAAGGAAAGCAACACGCTAATCTGGTGCCATTTACAAATGATTGAGATCGGGAAGAATCATAGGCCTGAACTGCCTCTCACCTTTTATTCAGGAACAGAAAATTGTATTTGGAATAGTGGCATTTTTTTCTGTGCTTAGAAATTATGTATGTTTATAATTATTTTGTATTTGAAAAAAAAAATTTAATCCAACAAACAACAACACAACAAATAAATAAAAGCAGTTAATCCAAAACTAAATTAAAAAAACACTTAAAATAAACAGAACAGCACACCAGTGATTCGCCTCTAGAGACCGCTCTCATACTGTATAACGCAACCTGGAAAAACTATAGATATGGATAGATAAGTGAATTGTGTGCAGAATCAGTTCAAATTCATGGCACTTTACTTATACTAGTGAAATATACACTGATAACTCATTGATGAGAATACAGAATACACTGCCATTACATTCTCCCTCAGAACTCAGGACTCACTGACTAAAAATTTAATAAGTTCCTTCTTATGCGTCCCATTCAGAATTTTTCGTTTATCAAAAGGCCATATGAGACAGTAAACAAGCTGTCATAACTGCTGTATAAGCTGTATAACTGTCACGAGGCACTAGACAGCAAAAATCATGTTCCAAGTCTCAGCCTTTACACCGTCAATTTATTTTCCCTCCCAATTTGAGTTGGAAGAGAGAAATGTGCTATAAGAGAAAGTACAAGGCTGAGAGTGCGGTAGGTCAGGTTACAGAAAGCCCCCCAGCTCAGGATCGGGTCAAATACACGAGTCAACAAGAGTCGCGTTTCACTCCATGCGACTTCAAGAGATATTTGCACGTGTTGTGTTGCTCAATACACTATAAAGATCACAATCAAACTGGAGAAGTGTAAAATAATGGGCTCACCATGTCACTTATAGTCTCCTTGACGAAAAAGGCTTCACCGTTCTCACCCAGTTTCATGTGTAGCTTTACTGGCTCGCCATTAATCGCTATGTCAACCTGGGCAAAAGAATTATGTGAAGATTTAATAACAAAATAAAATATGTAAATTGTTACATTGTAAATTCTATGTAAAAATGTAAATTTGTTGTTTTTTTATTCGTTATTTAGTCCTCATTTGCTGTTATAATAACCTCCACTCTTCTGGGAAGATGTTCGCTAGATTTTATGTGCTCTTGTGGAGATTTGTGCTTAGTCAGCCATAAGACCGTAAGTAAAGTCAGGGACTGGTGTAGAGTAGTAGCTCAATAGATCAGATGTGACCTTCTGATCAGATAATCATAGGTTCAAGTACCAACACTACCAAGCTGGCCTTGCAATCTCTTCTATATTGCACTTATTTTTAGGTCTATTAGTGATTAGCTTCATATCTCACCACTTTTTCCCTCGAGCGCAGGACACCCATCTTGCCAAAGCGAACGTGGAAGGGTGAGCATTGTAGGGAGCCATCAGGCTGACGCACCACTATCACATCTATACAACCAGACAGAGTGGCCGGGTTCAGGCCTCGGTACAGCTCCTTCACTTGCACAAACACCTGACCAGCCAGCTGTCCCACGTAATTCATTGTCCGACTCTGAGAAAAAAGTAAGGGTGCAGAATGTTAGATTTTTCTAAACTACATACCAATACATCATAAATGCACTTTCCAAAAGTTTTTTTTTAAGGTCTAATATAAATATAACATAAAGAAAAATGCACCAATCAAATTCATTATAAGGTAGCTATACTCTGGAGCAGCTAGATTTTTCATGAAAAGAAAGCATTTAGACTTCTAGTGTAATAGTAATCATTTGTCAGTAGATGAATCAAGTCAAATTAATATTTTTCCACCTAATGTTACGAGTGCTTCCAAGCTGGAAGGGAAATGCCAAAAATGGTGGAAACTAGAGGTCGACCGATAATTGGTTTTACCGATACGGATAGCCAGTATCGTACTTACCAATAAGCAATATTTGTCAAATGGATACTGAATAAAAACAAACATAACACTTCAGGTAAAATAGTACAATCATTTATAAAAATAAAAAATAAAATGTTTAAAACATTACTCAATCCTAAAAATGAGCTAAATATGAATATACTAATTATATTAATTAATATTGGGAAAAATAAAAGGCATGCTTTCAAACTGAAACAAACAGTAACACTTTAAATAAATAAAAACATTTACATGCAAAATGAGTAAAGAAAGATACTTCAAATAAACATAAAGTGGGGTCAGTGATTCACCTCTAGAGGCCGCTCTCATACTGTATAAAGCAACCCGGAAAAACTGTAGGTATGGAAATCAACTATTGTGCCGACCAGGCACAATAGTTGATAGTTGAAAACAGTAGTTGACATGCTGGTTTAAGACCTTTAAATCTTTCTCTGTCTGGGGCCTAACAGTATGTGTCTTGGCAAGGCTGTGATTCTCTCCATTACGCAGTAAGCAGCAGGATCGATTGCTCACATTCAACCTTGTACCCCCAATGTGCAGATTTCAGTCCAACTGATACAAAAAAGCCACCATTTGAAATAATTTTATGCTTCATTTGCATGTAATGCACCACCTAACCCACAATACTGACTACTGAATATCTTGAATAGTTGCCATTCCAAGATTCTGCACAAGTCTTGATTTTAAATGAAAGCAAACTTACTATATCTTACTATTTCCATTAATTGCTTGTTAGAAAAAGTCAGATTTTCCTCATCAGTTTTCTAATAACTTGTGATCAATCAACACTGATGGATTCGCTCTAGAATGTGCAGAGTTTGTAGAGTCTGTGCGACTCGAGTGCACACTTGAGAGTTCAATCCGCAATATAATTTATAAAAAAATAAAAATGGTTGTATTCATTACAAATTTTTACTATTACTCTAAATGTTTTAAATGATTTCACCAAATGACACCAATATGCCTTTTACACTGCAGAGCTGTTCAGACAGGAAACTGATTCAAATGATCAAAGTTTTAATAAGCAAATTGAGCTGATTATATATCGTCTTCGGCCTTTCGAGCATCGGGTTGGATTAGACTCTTACTACAAGACAAACTGTTATTTAGTCAGAACTAGAGCAGCATCACTGCCTGGTATATAACTGAATAGTTTAATGAATACTGCTTTACTTAACACCTGGTTCTAAATCTCCATTTGTGAGACTTTTCTACCAAAGTTTTAAATGCACCCAGAATCTGCAGAACTGATTAAAAGGCAAAGCTCGATAATTCATTGTATTCAGTAGAACCCAAACTTTGCTCTTCTGGCATTAGGCAAACACCATTATGCAAAGCACTTACAATTATTTCATTCATACAACCTGGCTGCGATGGGGTCAAGAGCTTTGCTCAAGAGCCCCAGAGTGGCAGTTTGGTGTGGCTGGGATTTAAACTCATGACCTTCAGATCCACAGTCCAATGCCTTAACCACTAAGTCACCCCTCCCCCCAAGTGTACAGAATGCTGATCTGAATTACCATGGCTTTTCTGTCATTTTGAACCAGTCATCACTCAAACAGCCCTTAAACTAGAACCCCATTCTGATATTTAATGTGAATATGAACTAAAGCTCTTGAAATGCATCTGCATTTTGTTATACATTGCATTGCATTGCATTAATGATTACTGTTAATGCACCGCAATACAGTTTTAAGAAATTCAATGACTGCTAGGTATTTGATTTTACTAAAAAGAATAATGTGCAATAAAGCATTACTGAAGCCACCGTGAGTCCTCCTTAACATTCGCCCCAACACAAAAGACTGCAAATGCATTCCTCTTGATTGTCATGGCAAAGCAATGGATTGAATGATGACAAGGGCTTCGATACAGAGCCACAGTATTGTACATTTTCCAAGCCCATAATACACAGTGTTAGTGCAGTGTGTGCACTGAGGTTGTGTGTAACCCACAGTATAGAGTAAAGCTGTCAGCTGACTCATTCAGCACAAGACTGAAAATCGTTTGGAAAGGACATTGAGAGGGGACAAAAATGTAGGCTGCAAGTGAGGACAAGGTTTACACATTGCATTATTGTATATTTCCAGTTGATATGATCACAGTGACAGTGGCAGGAGTGCTGCACAAATTACATTTTCAATACACCTCATGTATAACAAAAAACACAAGAATAAGTGTCTTAGCTGGTGATAAACAAGCAAACAGAATTTATAAATACATTATAAATAACAGTGAGCTACCTACAGTGCAGAAAAGGAGCACAATGGAGTGACATTAGTCCATCATCCAACCTGCAGTAATGCAGAAATGAAGAAATATCCCCTGCTATTTGTTCATGCAATAGTATTCCCCTATTCTGCTTTATTTCCCAGTGAATGTATCCAGTCCTGTCCTCTGCTCCAATGCTGTTGTATTAAAGGCAGGCTGAAATAAACAGTCCTCCCTCTCTTCTGTGTCTCTGGCCTCGTCCCAAGCCACCCACTAGAGCACTAAAAAGTGTCCCTAAACACTCCAGGACTAGATGCACTAGAATGCACAGCTGAATAGAGGAGCATGCTGTTTGGGATGGAGCTCAGACCCCGCCCTGAGTGAATCACGTCATCACTTAACCCTTTCACTGCATTGTGGTCTCTATATACTGTACATGTTATACAGGATATACTATCCTGTGTACTATCATCTGTGTTGGTTGAAATAAACATTCAGTATCAGGGCAGAATTTGTTAAGCAAAGGCACAATTTTTCTGGTATAGGATGAGTATCATCATAATTGAATCCCAATAAATTGTCAATCAAGTTTTATATAAAATAAAAATTAAAAAAACCCTGGCAATTAGAATCGGTAATTTCGCATAAATAAATAAAACAAAAACAAAAACGAATCACTATAATGAACGCCAGATTCAATGAGAGGGAATGAAAGAACGAAGCCTTGTACTTGTCACATACACTTTATAGCACTTTATACTTATACTTTATATAAATTCTTTCTTCACATATCCCAGTGATGTTACGAAGCAGCAGTCAAAATCCAGTGTCAGCCATGTTACAGCGCCCCTGGAGCACAGAGGGCTAAGGGCCTTGTTTAAGGGACCCAAACATGGCAGTTTGGCGATACTTGAGCCCCGACCTTCCAATCCTAGTCTGTGAACAATGGGTATAAGGCAGGAATATATACCCTGGAAAGGAATCTAATTCAGATACACTTTCATACACAATTCAGACTGGCCACTTGACCTTCTGACAAAGACTAAAGAAGTCCAAAGAGACAAAAGCAGGACTCAGACAGGTGAGGATCAAAGCTGTGAGACAGGAGTTTTGTAGGATCTGTGCGTTTGTACACATGTACACAGATCTACACAATCCACGCCTAAAATATATCCTAAAGAAGGCTAGACATTGATGCAAACAAACTCTTATCTGATCCACTCTGATCAGACATTGAAGCTGCAGTACTGCCAGTCTTTGTCCCAGCTGGAGTGTGTGTGTGCGTGCGTGTGTGTGTGTGTGTGTGTGTGTGTGTGTGTGTGTGTGTGTGAAATAAATAAAGGTACAGTATGTTTCCTATTTCATGTGCTTACGGTCTTAGGATTTATGACTCCCCATATGTACACATACTTGCAGACCTTCTATTTCTGCCATAACCTTATAAAACAATTAGGCATGGGCATCATGTGACAGAGCTTCATCACACTTTATTTTCATTTCATTGAGTTTAATTTATTTATCAGTGCCTCTGATAGGACAACACTAATCAAAATTAACGTTTCAAGATTACCTTTCTTCACATTATGCTCTGTTAGATCACTGTTAGAGCTTACTGGGTTTGATTTATTAGCAAAGTTAGTCATCGTTAGTCAGCCTTTTTTTACTATATTATTATTCACTGTATATGATGTACATAATGAAATACAATATTATTTATCATAGATTTAAAAAAACTATACTCTGTCCTACAGTAATCTTGCACATTGTTTTTCTGCTTAACGTCGTGTCCTGTCCTCTAAGATTTCCTGGAAAATTGGCACTCAAGAATACATGGCCCAAACCGAACCCACCTCCTCGCCCCACCCCCATTCTGTGTGTGTATGTGTGAGAGAGATCATATCTTTACTGATTTCAACCCTGTTTGTCCTGTTGACTTAGCAGTTAGAGGGAGTACCCTGCATACTTACGAGGGATTTCTAGGAACTAAGTTACTGATTCGGAACGGCCCCTTGTTCTGTAGTCCCTATATTCACAAAGGTTACTGAGATGCTCTGACTCAAAAAGTAAATGCATAATAATATTTTGGATCTACATAATAATCAGCCCTATTTAATACAAGCCAAAAATACAATAACATATTGACAATTTTTTTAGCCTTACTGCTCTTTATACATGGTTTGTCACTGGGGAATAGGAACTCCTGGAACTCCTTAGGATCTCCGACTTCAAGTCTGCATTCGTGGAAAAGGGGGTGTTGCTTGGGCTGAGCTTTTGGCACCAATCAGAGAGCATATGGCCATGTGACAGAAATCCAGCCTGATCGCTTGTTGACTGCTGATTGTACTATATGCAGTAGTGGGAGGAGGGAGGAGTGGTGTGGGGGACATTCCAGTAGTTCAGGATTCTTTTCTTTTATTCAGTGTGTTTTCTGTTTTCTATGCTTTTTAAATAGCCATGGTAGGAGCTCTGTGGTTCAGAGCATGAACCCGTTGTGTTGTTTTAGATAATAAACCTGATTCATTTGGTACAGCAGAGTGTATTTAAAATAGATTAGGTAGCTGATCTATCTAGCTAAGTCTGTCAAAATGTATTTTAAAATAAAATACCAAATACCTTAACTTTAAGTGTATCAAAATAAACAAAAAAATACAGCAGCCCCACCGTGTATCAAATTAAACTACTGTATTTTAAAAATACTAAAAAATACCCTTACAAGGGAGCATGACATTTTTTTTGTGAAACCTCAATTGGCCTATTTGATCTGTTCTTTCACCGTTACACTGATTCAGTTGATTAATTAAACTCCAGGAAGCTCCATCCTCGTCATTTTCCTATCGATATACCTCATGTCCCTCCTCTGAACATGTCCAAACCATCTCAATCAGCCTCTCTCACTTTGTCCCCAAAATGTCCTACATGCGCTGTCCCTCTAATAAACTTGTTTCTAATCCTGTCCATCGTCGTCACTCCTAATGAAAATCACAACATCTTCAGCTCTGCTACCTCCAGCTCCACCTCCTGTCTTTTACTCAATGCCACTGTCTCTAAAACATACAACATCGCAGGTCTAACCACAGTCCTATAAACTTTCCCTTTCACTCTCGCAGATACTCTTCAATCACAAATCAGTCCTGCTATCACTCTTCTCCACCCACTCCACCCTGCCTGCACTCTTTTCTTCACTTCTCTAACACACTCTTCATCACTTTGCACTGTTGCCCCCAGGTACCTGAACTCCTCCACCTTCTCCACCTCTTCACCCTGCAAACACTCCTCTCTACTGCCCTCCCTCTCATTCACACACATGTACTCTGTCTTACTCCAATTGACTTTTATTCCCCTTCTCTCCAGCACATATATCCACCTCTCCAGGCTCTTCTCAACCTGCTCCCTACTCTCACCACAAATCACAATATTATCCGCAAACATCATAATCCATGGAGACTCCTGTCTGACCTCGTCCGTCAACCTGCAAACAGGAAAGGGTTTAAAGCCGATCCTTGGTGCAGTCTCACCTCCACCTTAAACCAGTCCGTTGTTTCTACTGCACACTTCACTGCTTTCACAGTGTCCTCATACATGTACTGCACCACCCTCACATACTTCTCTGACACACCTGACTTCCTCATACAATACCATAAACAGTTACTTTAATCAGGGCACAATATATGTTGAACAATCACTGGACACCTATTTGGAAGTTGAAGTATTAAATGATCAGTTTGAATGCTGGCAGCCTGCACGTTTCTTACCTTGACCACCTTCTGTTCTGATCTCAACAAGTCTGGACAAACTACTTGTCATGCTCGGATCAAGAGTCAGAGACCAGAATACAGTCAATAAGTTTTATTTGCCGTAGTACACAGACAGAAGCTTAAGTAGAAGCACAAACCAGAAAACGGGTATAATCCAAGTCCAGGGATGATTGCTAGTATGAACATTAGATTAGACAGTGAGTGAGAAAGGGGGCCTTATAAAGCAGAGCGTAAATTGGAGACAGGTGAAAATTTGTAAACAGCAATCATGCACTGAAAAAGGTAAATCTGTGCACATATTTTACTACTACTACTACTACTACTACTAATAATAATAATAATAATAATAAGTAAATAATTTAATTAAAAATATCACAATGACACAAACAATTCTGTCATAAAGGAAATAAACTAAACTAAGTCAGTTTCTTGCCATGACAATCATTTGCCCCTTTGGCTTTAAAATGCAAAATATTTGTTTTTTTATCACTAAAGATTGCATAAATCACAGCAAAACCTTTGCAGGACAAAGCTTCATAATGAAGAAATATGTGGCACAGAGTTTGCTGCAAAGTTGATGTCAAAACTGTAGGCAAATTAAAGCAACGCTTCATCCTGACATAACAATACCGACATCTAGTAACCGAAACCTACTGACCACGTTACGTGTGTATTTGCCAAATGCTAACTAGCCCCTGGATTTGTGGGTAAAGTATTTGTGGGTCACATACTAACAGACCCTCTTGAAACAAGTTTCACACACTTGTCTTGCTGTCAAAAGATTGACCCTGAGCATATTTTTAGATCTTGTTTTTGGTCCGCTCTCTGGAGCGTCTCATGCCACCTTCTCTGCTTAAATAATCAGGACTAGTTTACAAGTTGTGCAGCGCAATCCAGTTTGTTTTATTTATAAACACATCATACAGAAACTAGGCTAAGTTTAATTTCAGTATATTGTATATTATATATAATTTCAAGTATATTGGTGTCTAGTTAATTACGGAAAAACTGATATTTTACATAAGCAGATCCTTTTTTAACTTTTCTTGGATTTTCACATCTACAGAGACAACAACATCCTGAAGTCCATCCACCTGAGTGAAGTTTCCCATCATTGCTAAATCACATACACTATATGGACAAGTACTTGGACATCTGACAACGCAAAATTGGAGGCACACAATTATATAAAATGTCTCTAGCATTACTATTTTCCCTTCACTTGAACTTGAAAACCGAGCTCCACGAAGATATGGTTTACATGGGTTAAAGTAGAAGGTTTTGAGTTGCCTGCTATAGAGCTCTGAACCCTACTGAACACCTTTGATGAACTGGAACACTGACTGCACCCCAGGCCTCCTCACCTCATCTACATCAGTACCTGGTTTTACAAACACCCTTGTAGCTGAATCACCGCAAATCACCACAAGCACTTTCCAGAATCTAGTGGAACATGTTCCTCATAATGTAGAGGTTATTATAACAGGAAATAGAGCCTGAATGAATGTAGAATGAGATTTTCAAAAAGCACATACAAATTGTATAGTGAGGTGTCCACAACTTTTGCATATTCATATATTGTAATGTGCTTTTATTTAGTTTATGTATATATAGTTATAGTTATAGTATACTTAGAATTGTAGTTTCATCCAGAATTTTACAAAATATGTAGATTATAAATTTTAAAAAATATTTCAATCAAAGCTCAACTATGAAAATCATAGATGCAGTATCATTAATTACAATCTCAATTCAATTAATTTTAAAATTTCAAGTATTCTGAGGTAAAACTGTTATCAGACAATAGAGAATAAGTTATTACCCAAATCCAGCTCGTCTCACTGGAATCTGTTTCTGGTTCCTCCTCTGATTGCATGATCCCATTGTCTGGTTGGAGTTCACAGCTCCCCAAAATCCATCAGGTCCTTATTGCTTGATTTTACAACCAATCTCCGAAAAAACAATATGTGTGTCTGTGGCAGTGTGACTATTCAAACAGTGGTCTATATACCAGGCTCGAGGAGGTTTCGTACTAATTTTACCAAGCATGTTCTTGGAATGGAGTCCAAAGCAACTTGAGAGGATTGCACTGCAAGAACCTGACAAGACCCTGCAGCATATGTTCCCACACTTTTATAACATCTGAACTTGCATTTAAAAAAATCCTGACGAGTAAAAATTGTAATTCTGTTATGTAACAAACATTAAAATCAGTATTTTTTTTACATACTTTATGTTATTTTAATAAATGTGGTGGGAAATAAATTGCTACAAATGATATAATCATGAATTAAACTAGCAAACACAAAATATAAAAACAAAAGATTATTACACACACATACACACACACACACACACACACACACACACACACATACACACACACACACACACACACACACACACACACACACACATGCACACAAATCTGTGTTGAATAAAATGTATAGTCTGTTTATATGTGCAGGTTTATCTTGTCTTGATTGTGCATTCTTAACTCGTATGTAATTGGATATAGCTGTTTATTTTCACTTGTTTTCAATAAGGCTTTCAGATCTATAGGTTACAGTGAGACTCATCACTCATCATCATCGTCCTTCTTAGATTTCCAGAAGACTTTTTATATGCATGTCATTTGTACAACACATATATTATATCAATTTATGCACAGTAGTAAAAATGTCATTAATGTTCAGGGTTTTGACATGTGCACTTGTTAAAGAACAGTTTACACGTTTACTATTTGTGCAACAAGTGGAGCATATAAAAAAAATCTTCTGGTAGTTAAAAGTGCTTTAGAAATAAAATTTAATTGATTTGATTGTATTTGTTTAAATAGTTGATTTAAATATACAGCATATTCAAATATTTGAATAAAATAAATATTCAAATATTTAAATATACAGCATATTCAAACATTTGAACAAAATAAATATTCAAATATTATATTTTAGGTATCTTGTTTAATCCACTATCAGAGCTCTAGAGAACTCTGACTCCCAGCAACACACTCGATCCAGTCATCCAGCTTCTCTTAAGACACACGAGTTCTCAATTACAAACATACATCTTGGCAGCTATTTAAAGGACATTAATTCAACACTTATCCAACATACCAAAGCGAACGAGGACAAAATGTTCTGAAATGTCTGTAGGATTAGTGCTAAATCTATGCAAATATGGAGTCTCATTTAAAACTTATTAAGTAACGTTGAACTTTGCTTCACTGTGGATATTCCTGTTAAAATTGTGTCTCTGTGTTGGATCATAAATATGCATCAGTTATCCAGCCATATGTGGTTCTTTCCCAAACTGTTCACACAAAGGTAAAGGCACACTATTGTATAGAACATACATCTATTTTCCCTTCACTTGAATTAGGAGCCCCAAACCAGTGGTGGACATGTAGGAAGACAGTTATAGTAGATACACCAGGTAAAATATCACCCCATTAAAAGTGCTCATCTTTAAACTTTCACTTGAGTAAATGTACAAAGGTATTTACCTTCAAATGTACTATCCAAAGTACTGTGATTTATTATGGCTATAATGCTCATATTTTAAATTTTTGCTTAATCAACGTATGTGAAAATAACCGAATGTTACTCTAATGCACACTAATCTAATGTTTCTCTAATGAGCAAGACAGTAGTAACAGTGGCAAGGTAAAACTCCCTGAGAAGGGAATGGGGAAGAATCCTTGGGAGGAACCATACTCAGATGAGAACCCATCTTTATCTGAATCTGAATGGCACCTAATCTCCATAGATCAGATACATCCAAAAATATCTAATCAAAGTTTTTGTGTTATTCCTTTGTTTGTATGTTACTTTATTATTAATCACTTGCTCTTACTTAAAATCTGACAACAGAGCTGTGTAGAGTGTACACTTCCTTACAGACCAGCAACTTTAGAAACATGGTACATTCCATGAACACCACTGTGTATTGGTATTCTGTTTTGATATACAGAATTAATTTGAAAGCTGGTGCTGAATTATAACATTAATATATTAATCAAGAACTAAGCAAAAACTTAAAATATTACAAATTGTTAGCAGGTTGTTGTTATAGACATTTTAATAAAGTCATTTCTTTATACAGTACAAAATAAACTTGATAGGAGCAAGCAATGAATACCATTCTACTGCCCTCTACAGTTCATTAGCAAGAACTGAACAAATACTACAGAAGCAACCTTGATGAAGTAGCGAAACTTTAATACAGCTGTACAGTGGCACAATTTCCTGAAAAAACAAAACAAAAAAACAAGCAAAAATAAATATATACAAAAATATCCTGTCTCTACAAAACATCCTCTGCAAAAACATTCGATGGGTTTTGACAATTTTATTAATGACGATTTTCCTGTCATTAATAATAAAAGAAATGTATAATAAAATACAGAAGTTGTGTTACTGTTATGGTAATAAATATACATTTTCATATACATATTTGCAACCGAAAAATACAACAAAAAAAAATTTTTTATGCAGGAGAATTTAAGAGATGAAAAAGTAACACAGAAACCAAAATCGATAACACCAGCGCAAGTGTACAGGACTTCTAATTCATTCTATACACGTCTATGTACATGCAAGCCAGCAATCCTAAGTCAGATGTGTGTTCCTGTGAGGAAGAAGAGTGGCTGGTCCTCTTTGGTGTTGGCCGTTTGAAACTCGTCGCTCAGCCGGAATCTCCACTCGTCCTCCAGCTCGAGCCGCACCACTGTCTGGCGAAGAGCACTGCGGTTCGGGCAGATCACGCACAGGGTCGCACCTACAAACATGAATAAATGACATGAATCTCTCAGTGGCTTTGCAAAGTCATAAAAACTTCCCGTTGTGGGGCTAAAAGTATGTGGACACCATATGACACGTTATATTTTCCAGAGGTGTAAAGAATACCTGAAAATCATACCTTTTGTAAAAGTATAAATACCTTACTGCCTTTTTACTGAAAAGGTATCTTCAGTAAATGAACACAATTACAGTGTCACGTCCCAAAGCAGAATTATACAATTATTCAAAGTTAATCATTTTCCATAAAGAAAAAACTAATATTTGGAGCTGACTGGGATCTGATGCACCTCTCAGTCTCAGACTTCAACAAAAGTTAGTTCTCAAAGTTTTTATTCTCGTTTTTTTGGGGCTGTAAATCAGGCCAACAGTGGTAAAAAAATGTATAAAAAATTCTCTGTGCAAAATGTAATTGGTTGTAAATGTTAAATTTTAAATGTAAAATGTTTTTCTTTCTTTTGTTGTATCACATAGTTCTGAGAAAGTGTCAAATAAAAATTCACAATAACCTTTTTTTATATTTTTTATTCAGTGACGGTGACCATAAGATTGGTATGTATTTTTTGAACATCCTGTTCCGCATTTAGTCTCCATATGAACCTCTTCTGTAAAGATGTTCCACTAGATTTTTGAGTGTGGTTGTGTGCTCATTCAGGCACAAGGGCTTTAGTAAAGTCAAGTACGGAATAGGGTGAGGTGAGGGTGCAGTCAGTGTTCACATTCATCTCAAGATCTTCCATTTATCAAGATCCATAACTGGTTTGGTTCAGCTACCAAATCAGACATCAAGAGACTACAGCAGACAGTCAGGATTGCTAAGTGGATTATTGAAAATAAATGTAAACAGTATTAAACAGTCCTGTTTTGTATTATTATTTTTGCATTTTACCTTTCAGAAACTGGAACTTCTTAAGGAATCCTGGTGTGACGAAAGAGTCACAAAAGTAAAGCAGGAGGCCGCTGAAGGACAAACCAGTTGTGTTGATGTTTACGGAGTGTGGTCTTGGGCTGACAAAACACACGGTTACCTGAGAAACACATACAGAGGAACATACACATCATAGTGTGATTGTCTATGGCTAATATGGTGTATATTTCAAGTTGGTTTAGTTTTATTATTAGTTCCAAGAACATCCAGGAGTCCAAATGAGCATCACGTGGTGTATTTAAGTATCAATATCCTTCCCTTTTTACATTTTGTTTTTGTTTTGTGTTTTGACTCTCGTTCTAGATTATGAACGAGAAATCCAGAAATCCTGAAAAACTCTGTATTCATCTTTCATCTGCTTGTCTCTGATCCCATGTGCTACAAATATATGTGAGATATATATTGCTATTCAGAACTCAGGAGGGACTTTGGCCTACCTCAGGGCCCAGGTTCAGGTAGCAGTCGACAGAAAGGAGCGGATGGCTGTAATTGCCGGTGCTGAGAGGGAAAAGACGCTGACTTGTGTGTTGGAGGTATTTCTCCAGCAGAAGCTGACCTGGTGTAGCCAAGAACAGATGCTTGCTATCTGGAGCACAGATATATTGGGATGGCTGCACTGTGGTTGGTACATCAGTCATCTGTGAGAGATATATTGTACCAATTAAACACGTCATTAGCGTCCAGTTCTGTTCCAATTTTATTTTGAAGAAACTCTTTATAAAATGTAATGAAAAGTCGTTACAGCTAATTAATTATAAATTGAATGGTGGGTAACGTCATATGAAAAATTGAACACCTGTGCCTGCATTATCTGCAATTAGACTGGAGTGGATGTAGCATTTTTATTTTAGTTTCTTTGGTTAGTTTTAAACCATTATGAATGAAAAGGAAATAAAAAAAAAATAAGAATTTCAAATTATAAACCTTCAAACTATAAAATGTATCGGGCTAAGTGCCCTTTGTTTTTTTTGTTTTTCTCAAAATAATAATAGTAAAAGAGTAAAAACTGCAGTACCGACCTTGGTCTTGATAATGAATGTACGATATCCTCCGATGGCGATCTGCTTCTTCATCACGCTAAAGTTGTTAAAACGGCAAATTAGAAGGCCAGCGCTGTGGACACGAAGGTTGAAGTCTACATCGTCGCACGTAAATCTGGAGAAGGAAGAGATGGAAGAAAACCAGGCTTCCTTATTATTTCTTGATATTTTAACAATATTGTCCCAAAGCAGCTGTACAAAGATAAAGAGAGTATAAAGTTAGAATGTAGAGTTTAATGGCTGAAGGTTTGGTTCGTTCTAAGCTTATTCCCAATGAGTGAGGGAAAAACTCCCAGACTCAAAAGGGAACCCAGCAGCTCACCGGTTTTGATTGTACTGCACATCCTGAGTGAGATCGACATTGAGAAGCAGGAAATCATGTAGGTGTCCTCGTGAGAAGGGCTCTCTCCTTCGTCCAAGGCCTGCTCCATGGCTTGACCACTTCCTCAGACCACACAGGCCATACTGAGTGATATCTGGGGACGACTCCATGTGCTGCAGCACCTGCTTTAGTGACACGTTCCTCTCTGGTCCAGCAGTTCCACTGAAAGTGCAAAAAAGCAAATGATACGCTCAAGAACATAAACAAGCAAGATCAAAGACGTTATAAATGGTTATATCAATGCAAGTCTTGCTCTGATTTGGGAAACATAGATTCGATTGTTTTTGTAAATACACATATATAGAGCCAATGAAATGCAGTTAGCATCTAACCCGTGCACAATTGTCCTATTTGCAATATATAGCGATGTGGTAAATGAGGGTATGGGTTCATATGTCCAGGGGTGAGAGTGATGAATGTACAGAAGGTGCAGGAGGTAATATGTCATGGTACATTTAGTAAAACACAGTACTAAGTAACTGCAAAGATTATGCAGAGGATTAGACATGTCAAGAAGATAACACTCTTAACACTTAGCTATAAAGCGGGCTGCTTAAGATCTTCATCTCCAAACCATCTTTGTGCATGGGGGCATAGCCATGCTGGAACAGGTTTTGGGTTTCCAAGTTTAAGTAATTGCAAAATTGTATTATACCACATCCAAAGACGTCCTATACAATTGTGAACCTCCAGCTTTGTGGTAACAGTTGAGAAAAGAACCACATATGGCAGGAAAGGTCAGGTGTTCCAATACCTTTGTCCATATAGTGTATATAAAGGTCTGTATGATACAGTATATACAGAATAAATATGATTGGAATATGGTATTGCAATATAATCAGAAGTTACAGCAAATCTGGAAAGATGCTGAGCCTCGAGATGTGTATGTGCCGCCATCTTGGTCTCAAATAGACTGACTACACTACGATACTACTACTACTACTAAATGCCAATAAAGGTAAATGATCCTTACTAGCGCACCTTTCATTTTAAGACATAAGTATTTTGCTATTATTTCTAAGATAGTAGAGGACCCATAAAAGCACCTTTTGGGGTCAATGTCCACACTGTTCCACATGACACAGGAGTCATCTGCCAGGACGATGAAGGGCCAGACGTCCTGAGGATGACTTCCGTGCTCCACTCTTCGACTGCGCTCCAGCTCCAGGTTATGATAAGACAACTCTTTAATGAGGAAATGGGCTGCTCCTGTGAGATAGAGAAAAACAAAACAGTAAAAAAATCAACTTAAAAATTTTAAATAGAATAGCCTTTATTTGTTACATATACAATACAGTGAAATTCTTTCTTCGCATATCCCAGCTTGATGAAAGTGTGAGTGCAGGGTCACCCATGATACGACATAAGAGCCCAAGAGTGGCTGTGTGGCGATACCGTTTCTTGAACTCCCGACCTTCCTGTCAGAAACCCAGCACCTTAACCACTGAGCTACCAGCTCGTATTGTGAGGCGACGTTTCATTTGAAAATGAAGCAACTTCGGTTACCTATTCCCGTTCCGTTGAAAATGGTGGGCAGGACCAGCATGATGTGATTGGGCCAGTATTTCTTATAAACTGCCATCTCGTATTCTTTGATGACCAGGATGTGCAGGTGCGAGGCTCCGTCCATGGCGTGATACAAGTTAAAGAGGCCATGCTCATGCCGCCCCGTGGTGGGTGTAAATATTGGACTCTTTATACAATCGGGATTCTGTGAACAGATAAAACTCCTTTTTACGTTCCTTATATGTTTTTGATTTTTTTATTTATGGATTTGTGGATATTAGAAGCTAAAAATGATTGTTTATTATAATCCATACCCAATCAGAAGTAAGGGGCAGTCTCATGCTCTCAAGCTGGCCTCCTGGTTGGCTGAAGGCGAAGTGATGCTCTTTGGATTTGGGGATTATGAAATAGAGCTGTATTTCCTCCCCAAGCAGCAGATGGGAGAAGGTAAAGGCATGCAGGGTAGACTCACACAGCTGCACAAAAACACAAAAAAACCCAGAATATTTAAAAATATTGGAACATAATGCCCACATATTGATTTGGTTGCTAATTACCAGGTGATCTTACCTGGTATCGAGGGTTGAATCCCATGTACTGATGGCATTGCTCACAGTGATGGTATGTATTATATGCTGCGTACTTGGAGAGTTTTATCCGGGCTGTACGACGACGAAGGTACACGTCCTCCTGACGTCGGGGGTTTCCTTTTTTAAAAAGGAAAGCGATTCCTGAATCAAACAATTACTATATGACACTGTATTTTGGCTACAAAAAAAACGAAATGACTGTGACAGACTACATTCTGCCTTGTTTTTCTTACGTTCCACATTTGGAGTAAAGTCAGGGGAGTAAATGGAACTGATGTCCTCGTATTTGGGGTCATGGATGGTAAAGTCAAAAGGCATCCCTCTTATGGTGTCAGCATTAGGCCATGATGCAACAGCCGGATGATACTTCACCATCTCAGATTTGCAATCTGTAGAGATGTTACACACCATGTACATATGCTTTCAGAATCATCAAAATTTCAGATCTTATGAGGTTATCTACTCACTGTAGTTGATGTCCACTTCATCAAAAATGTCCACCTCCATGAGCCGGATCAGCATTCGAGAGAGAATGCCCAGGAACTGTAGATATGCCCCAGTTTTTCCAACCTGCAGACATGCAGTACATTTCATTTTTCTGTTCACTAAACTTTCTTTCGGCTTTTCCCATTAGGGGTCAGCACAGCGGATCATTTGTATTCATAATCCGCATGTTCGATTTGGCTGGATGCCCTTCCTAACACAACCCTCCCCATTTATACAGGCTTGGGACTGGCACAAAGAGTGCACTGGCTTGTGCAACCCTAATGGCTGGGGTTGGTTCTCTGACCACTAACCACTAGACCACCAGGGAACCCTGAATTCTCTGTTCACTGCTTAGACAATTTCCCCATAATAATTTTCAAGCACCCATTGTGATTTATCCACATCTCACTGATTAGCATTAAGAATAAGTGCATCTAAATAACTGAGGCCCAATGATACATAACATTAAAGACACATATTAAGCAGCTACCGATTCGATAAGATTTACCCCAATTGCGATGCAGTGGGATGCAATGGAACAAAATATCCAATGCTATGCAATTCAATATGGTATGTTTTTATTCCTTTGGTTCAGACAGATAGCAAATCATACAATTATTACAAAATAAAACCAGAAATTCTTTTATTGTTTTTCCTCCAGGAAGATGCAGCTCTACCTCTGCCATGTTAATCTCTATTCTATGTGACTCTCAGGACACGCCCTAGTGTGGTGTTGTGATACGTCATATTCATGTAGCAGCAGTGGTTACCAAATAATTGGTCACTTTCAATTAATAAAAATATAGTGCATCTACTAATAATTATATATAATATCTAATATTATACTATATATACAATTATATTATTCATTCCTGATTATATAGCACTGCTGCTTACTTGAGGTGGCCCACTGAGGAGCAGCCTGCGAGGATGAAAGTTGTCCGTGCGTCCCTCTGTCCAATTGCTGCTGTCCATGTGCTGAGGTTTGGGGGCAGTCCACTGCCTGTAGTACAAAGACTGCTCTGTGCACGTCATCATTTTGCTGAGAAGGGGCCTGAAGGCGGTGGCCCACTCTACACACGGGTGTGGGAGGAAGGACATTGGCTTGGGCAGGCCACTAGCGTCGACAGTGGTGATCAGGTCATATAAAGTTTTGGGGAGGAGAACAACCGGTGGCCTGTTCATGTTGCGCGCCCAGGCGCAGCAGTAACGCTGTGAAGAGGTCTGCGACGATGACAAGGAGTCAGGAGAGGTGGATTTTGAGGAACGGCTCGGTTTGCTAGGAGACAATTCGTCCTGGGTTTGCTGGGAGGTATCCTGGCCGGGGACGGCACTACTCACTCCAGGAAGGAGCAGGAGAGGATGCACGTTAGAAACATGCTATTACAAACAACGATCTTCAAATAAATCACAAGATGTCTAGATGGTATGCAGTGGTGAACAGTAAGGTAATGTAATGTAATTCATAACTGTACTTCAGTAGCTTTTTCACGTATCTGTTCTTTACTGAATCTTTTACTTCACTACATTTCAAAAATCTAATTTTATCCCTCAACCAAATTTTGTGAAATCAGTCTTTTTATTTATGAGTTCGTTCTAAAACCGACAGAAAGAATGTTTTGAAAGAATGTGCTGCTCAGGCAGGCCAATTAACTGACCATCTGCTACGGACTCTTCCTCCTCGTTGTCGGTGCTGCTGAGTTTATCAGGATCGCTCTCAGACGGCTCGCTAGACGCTTTTGGTCCATGCTGCCTCTGCTCTTCGACCCGCACCAAATACGCAGCCAGACCGAGTTCCTGCTCCAGAGCTGTGCGCTGCAGAGCGCAGCAGCTTATTACACGCTCATCACAGTACTTCAAAGACCTGAGAAGCCCAAAATGAAAAAAGGGAAGAAAATGAGCAACCCAGACAATCCAGTAGCTGAGAATTTTTATCCCACATTTACTGCAGGAGAACTTGTTTAATTCTCAGATACATTTACAAAGCCATTTCGGATTTTCAAGAAAACCTGGATGTCATCAGGAAAGGTCAGCAAAAACAGTTTAAAACAGTTGTTAAGCTTTTTCAATAACCCTTTATACGGTTGCATATTTTCCCTGTAGAATTTGCACAAAAACACACCATTGCCTTTGTGTTTTTTTGGTCTGTGGACTGTCAATTTATGATGTTAATATTGATGCTTCTGCTAGAGATGGTGGTGCGGCTGTAGCTGCAGTGAAAGGAGACCTGATAAATTGTGGTAAATGTGTTTCCTGCTTTATTAATGGCATATATTCTCCCTGCACGAGATACCTGTCTGTGATGCAGCGCTCTCTTTTACTGAGTTTCTGTATAATATTGATGATTTCTATAGCTGTGGGTTTATAATGATGGTATTTTGAGGTGGATTGATTCAGTATATATAATTATATATGCTAATATATGTACTATGTAAAAATGATCCTTTTATGATACAGTTGTGAAGTATAAACATGCCAAGCATTACGAATAGTGTTATTGGAATGATTCTTTCCCTGAAGCAGACAGATGAAGGTTATGTACCTTGGCAATGACTCTCCCATTGGATCCATGCCAGTAAAGATGAGGATGCAAGGCAAAGCCTCTAAATCTAGGTATGTGCGAGGGGTCCAGTCTGGGTCCTGGATCTTCAGCCATACCTACACATATGTAACCCATGCATGATCAGCATCTGGCCATCAAACCATCAAATACAGAAAACCAATAACTATTCACAGTACATGTATAGATACCCTTAGCTGGCTCAGGAAGTGCTTGCCCACAATGATCCCCGACGTGGGGTCTCCCAGCACAATTTCAAAGTGCTCGTGGAGGCCCAGGCGATCACGGATGTGACACAGGCGCTGATGTGCCAGTGCTGCCAGACATGGGAAAGGTATACGCAGCAGGAGCATGTAGCCATGGTGGCTTGAGCAGCGTTGTGTCGACCCCAGCAGACACTGAACTATCTCCAGTGTTTCAACAGAGGTGTGTTTCTGCAACTGGACCTGACCTCTGGCAGCAGCTAACAAAGCCACAGAATAGTGCTGGAGAAGCACCTGAGTACGGATTACAGAGCTGTGCAGTTTTGGAAACCTGAAAAAGGAAATAAAGAATCAGTACGAGTGAAAAAAAAGAGATAAAAGCCTAGAATTTTTATCTCACATTTACTAAAGGAGAACCAAATTTCTGAAATAAAATCATGATATTTGTGATTATAAAAGGAACGTCGTTTAAACCTGACACACAAAATGGCTTTGTATAATAAAATTTGTGAATGTTCCAGTGCCGTCAGGGCCAGCAAGACCTTCTCTGCTGTTCTAAACACAATTAGAATTATACATGAATATGTATAAAAAAATATATCCAATTGTCAATTCTCTTCCATTCATAGCTTTTCTCCCAGTTACACTGCATCCGGTAGTGTATGTTTATGTTAGTTTTTTATCCAATCAGATTTCAGCCATCATGTGATTTCAGGGTCATAGAAATCTGCCTTCAGAATCAACAGTGTAGCTTTAAATATGTAAACAATAAAGCTGTTGCATCAATCTAACATTGTTGGTGAAAAAAAGCACTGATGTTTGTTACCTTTCTTCCAGGGCAGTGACCATGCTCTCGAATGAACTGTCAAAGCGCAGCAGAGGCAAACCGCTTCCTGAGCGAGTGGATTCCAGCAGCTCAGACACGCCAAAGTATTTAGTTTTTTCCTGGTACAGATCCACATCCTATGCAAAAACATACAGCACAACTTACTAGAGTATTTTTATTTGGTTTTTTTAAATGCTTCCTTATATAATAAATGAGCAAATGTATTCGGACACCTGCCCAGTACAAGCATAAAGTATGCTTTATGAATATCCCATTACAAAGTAGGTGCCACATTAACAGGCTCCACTCTCATTGGAGGGTTTCTGAATGTAGATGGAAATGTACAAGGAATTCATTCTCATTCATCTACAAGAGCATGAATAAGGTCAGGAACTGATGTCACGTGACGCCAGGCACTGACGTCACGTGACAAGGAATGGTGCACCGTCACATTCTGCATTTCAGAGGCTTCAATCAAGTTGAGGTCAAGGCCCTTGGGCTTTGCCATGGTGGATCATATTTTTTCATCTTTCAGCTCCAGTAAAAAAACAACTTAAAAAAAAAAAAAAAATCCAGGCATATGGGTGTATAGTTTTGGCCAAACAGTGTTGTCGTTCTTACATTGTTGAATGCTGATGGCCAATGGATTTCATTATAGGGGCTGATACGTGTATATTGGGTCTGCAGGGCAAAAGGGAAGGAGGTCACATGAAGAATCAGGACATTGGGTGCCTCTTGAATATGCCTGCAGTTCAGCAGACTGTCCACCAGTCCTAAGCCGGACAAGCCACCCCCCCTCCCAGTCTGCTCACTGCAAAATACAGATCGAAAGAGTTTTTAATGACGTAAACAAGAATTGGACAAAGAGCAGATAGAAAAGCACCATTACCTGCTGACGTCCCAGTGTGCATGATCGTGCACCAGTATAAAAAGAGTATACGGGTTCAGCTTAGATTTCTGAATGAGACCGTTGATCTTAGCTGCAGCAGCCTGATCTAATTTGATCACATACTGCTCAGCGTCCTTCGTGGACAAACAGTCCTGGTCCATGCCTAATTCTTGAAGGACCCCTTGCATAAATAACAACAGAGAACATGTAAGACAAGGTCTTACAAATGTTACCAACTATCAATAAATTTAAATCAATGTAATTTAAAGTGTATATGCAGGTAGGAATGAGAACTCTTTCGCCTACCTGAGTTCCACAGGTGAAGAACCACTTGCTGGAAAGTCACCTCTGAAGGAGGCACACAGATTAAGAACTCAACCTTGTCGAAAGAGCCAAGATCCAAGTTGTGGGTGCTGGAGTCAGCAATGGCACACACATGGGACAACAGCTTTCGTGCCACTGCTAGCTGAATGGGTCGAATCTCGTGCCACTGAACCCGATATTCTGTGAAGGGAGATCGTTCAATGAATTGGTTCCACCTATAATATGTTAAGGCAACTTAATCACACGTGTTTCACCTGTGCACATGGCTTCTGAAAGGGTTTCCTTTCCAGGTGCCTGAGCTGAGGGGTTGTACGTCTCTGCGTTGACTTTCTCCAGCAAACTCTCTACATTTCCATCTGCATGAAGCCATTGGCCACACAAAAAGACATGTTGACAACTTTTTTCTCTAGACTCATTGTCTGGACTCTAGACTCGTTGTCTTGATTTAGACAAATAAGTAGGCATTAAAATGATCAAAGCATCCTTACCTGGACCGAGGGAGCTAACATAGGCATCTAATTCAGCACTCATTCCAGAGGAAAGCTCCTGACTGATTTCTTTTACACATTCGCTTGGGGAGAGCATACTCTCGGCAAGTGCCCGTGCCTGGTGCTTCCCTGTTGAGAAACATTGATGTACAGCTTACTATCACCTTTGTATTGTATAATACTATGTACTATAAACAGTATACATATATGCTATTCTTTAGGGTAACCAGTCAAGGGGTTACAGTCAACAGTGCTTTAGAAACTTTTTCTATGATTTATCTATGATGAAGGCAATTTTTTTCAAGACAGTGAATCTCAGTTTATAAGTCTTAAGGGGACCCGGGGGAGGACATAATTAGGTTTTCCCTGGCATGTAGAAAGCCCTAAAGGACTGTGCTATTAATTAATGAGGCCAGTCAGGTAGGATTTATATGAGAGACAAAAGAAACCCCACTACACTTGGGACGTCATTGGAAGTGACTTTATAGCCAGATCATCTCAGTTAAGATATGTGTAATGCAGATCAGCCAATTACCTGTGACCACTATGCAGGACTCAGTATCTTGGCTCCTGCCCATGCAAATGATCACCACAAAATGTGTGTGACTAAGCTTGCCCTCCATTAGCCTCCGGAAGATGTCTGCCAGTGCCTCGGACAGTGAGGGTGCTGTATCCAACACTAGAACAGCTTCCCCAGAGGAGCTAGTGGCTAGCTTGGCCAGCCAAGGAAGCTGAGAGGGAGTTAAGGGCTGTGCCAGGCCAGGCAGTGGGGCAGGAAACTGGGCATGACTTTGCTGGTACTGACGAATTTCTGTCAGGTGTGACTCGCGCCAAGAACGCATGAGAATCTGCTCCAGGTCTTCCATCAGGGGTATCTGGTCTGGGCCTAAGATCAGACACATGATTATACACTGCACAATATGAATATTTATATATGCATCGGTATTAAAGTTAACAATGTGATGCATAGATGTGAAAAAAAGTGTGCATTGGATGCAAGTTAGAATTTAAATCATGATGCACTTCTAACATATTTGCATTGGTAAAAAAAAAAAAAAAGTCACATAGGATATAGATTAACATGGCAGAGGTAGAGCTGCATCTTTCTAGAGACAGAACAGGAAAAGATGGTTTTCCTGGCTTTATTTCATTTATTTTTTTTTGACCTACAAAGACCTGATTGTGAAGTAAATTTATGATTTGCTGTCTGTCAGATCTAAACAAATAAAAACAAACTGTCTGTACCATATTAAATTATGATTCAATTGTAATTGCATCATATTTTTTCCATTACATTGAATCGCTTTGTGTTGAATCGAATCGAAATGGCATTGCACTGCATCGTTATGGGGTGCATGAGGTATTCCATTCTATCAGTAGCTGCTTTACATGAATCTTCAATGTATCGCCTCAAAGACTACGCATCGAGATGCGAATCGCTTCAGCCTCATTTATGGAGATGCACATCACTAATATACATTTATTACATGCTTTCAAAAAGCGATTTCTCTCTCACCCAGCTGTACCAGATAGTAGACAGTCAGCAGGACCTGCATCTCAGTGGAGAGCGGCTGGATGGAGGTGGCTCCATACTGCTCATAAACACGTGGTAGGTTCTGGGAACTGCTGTAGCATGCGTGCAGCCACCCGTTTACCAACACTTCGCTTGTGTTTCCACACAGACGCGGCAGATCCCCATGCCCTACATAAACATTGCACATACCGTTTTTGTAAAAGCAGAGAAAATCTTCCTTAAACCACATTTATGTTTTTATGTATTTGTGAAGACACTCTCACCTTTAAAGATAACTGGCTGCAATCCACAGGTCTGTAGCAGATTATTAGGCACTGAAACAGACTCCTCTGGGAGAATGGAGGGTGAAGACCCTTGAGACACAGACGTTCCAATGTCTGCCGCACATGCAATGCAACAATGTAGGTTTAATAGCATACAATTGACAAAAATGGATTACTGGATTAACAATCTAATAATGACAGGAACACAAACTTCTAAAAGCGCACTATTTTCTTTTTAACTCAAGTTTCAATCCCCAAGCGTTTCTATATTTAAGTCTTTTGATTTCTTTTTGTTTCCTGGTGTGCTTTCCTTTCCAGGTGACCCATTGACTGGGGACACTGTATTCTAGGTCTAATGAGACACAAAGAGCTCTAAAAGATACTACTATCCCCAACAGGAGCTTTTCTTATCTGGTTAGGAGAATAGAATTAAATGGGTTTGTACCTGATTTCGTGCCATTGACTGGGTTGGAGGCCACAGGTCTACCGCTTACTTCGGTGTGTCCTGCGGATTCCGGGGACCAGCCCTTGTGTCTCTTTTTGGGTGGTCCTGTGTTTGCCATAGATCCTTGAAGTGGAGAGTGAACATTTTATTCTTGTGCAGTCTCATCATTTTTATCTTCAGTTCTAGCGTTAAGACATCATGTGATTAATCACGTCATTCGTATTTGGAAATGACGAATATATGGCTGACAGGAAGCACTTTTTTAATTGTATGTTAATTAGCCTAGGTGCATGCATGCATGCATGCATGCATGTATGTGTGTGTGTGTGTGTGTGAGCTCCTCCTTTGTTTCAGGGTCACAAATGTGAAGATACTGTTTGTTAAACTGCACTCGAATCCACATGTCACAAAAGAATATTTGCATTTTATAGACATGTTGAGCTCAAAACACCAAGTATAAAGGAAAAACCGCAGTATTTATTGAGGTGTTACACTGAGAGGGAAGACCTTTTATCACGCCACATGTTGCTGATACAAAAGCGCAGGAGCAAAAGGACTAGACAATACAGCTGAGGTTCTTCCTAAAGTATTTTAGGGTAGGGGAATCTCTTTCATGGAGGTGTTATGGGAAGTGAAACCCACATCCCCACCCCACTCCCATTACTCACTTCTGATAGGCTCATAAATAACTGTTGGTTGTATTTTCCCTGGCACATGGAAAAACCTTTTAGTTTAGCATTAAAGTACCTTTACCTGTAGATCTTCCTGGGCCGTTGGTGACCAGGCCTGGCTGGTGCAGAGGCTGCTGGGATGCTGCAACATGGTTGCCATTGATCATTGGAGGAGAGGTTTTAGATACCTGGAGATGTGTGTTTAGATCTGTAGAGCAGTCCAAATCCAGCAGGAAAATCAACCCATCATTAAACCAACAGTATCCATTAATACAATCTCAGTACTTTACTAAATGCATCACTATACCTGTGCAGTTGGCTGTGCTCAGACCTACATGTCCTGAATTAGGCAGCGTGTTGCTTGTTACAGGACCGGACGGCTGCTCCTCTAGACCCCCAGAAGCGTGTGAGGAGGTCTGTCTAATGCGGCTATCTACACACAGATATCAAAAACCTGTTACTACACCTACCAACACTCATTACTATTTCATAATCCTTCAAATGCAACTATTTCAGCAAATCCCGATGAATTGTGTCATTCACCATCATCAAAATATATACAGAAACATATATTTAAATCTGTAGACACAGCATTAACTCACAGATATGAGCAAATCACTGGTTCAACCCCGGTGTTTCGGTGTATAAGCGGTTTTACTAGTAAAAATCTTTGTAGGAATACGAGCATATTTCGGGAAGATCAGATCCAGTCACGCATTCTGCTCGCCGTTTGTCACTTCCGTCCCCACGCTTTATGCTCAGTCGCTTAATAGACATTGTTCTGAGTGCATTCTCATCGTTCTCTTGTGTGTATATTGTGCTTTTTGTCTGTTTTTATTTTATTTCACTGTAGCATCATGGGTCCAAAGAAGTGTAGTGATGGCTGGAAAGACGTTTGTAAAAAGAGGAACCAAGTATGTGAGTGGCCCAGCAGAGAAAGCTATTGAAGGACACTTCCTGGTTGGAACAGAAGCGGCTTATATGGCTGCCTGGAACATACATGAAGAAAGGTTTGCCAATCCGTTTGTAGTTCCAGTACTTTTTATGTTTATCCCCCACATCATCTCACCCTCACCATCAACCACTATGACATCATGTAAGTACAGTACAGTACTCTAAAGTTAATTTATCATTACATTTTATAATTTCTTTATAGTTATTTATATAATTTTTATTATAATGTATTACTTTTTATGTTTATACTTTGTTACAAGTATATTTGCTGTGTTAAATGAGGCAACATTTTTTTTTAAAGGCTGAAATAAGCAATCGCCTGAGGTCTGGGAACGGATTAATTGCTTTTACATTCATTCTTATGGGAAAATTAACATGCGAGTACGAGCATATGAGGACACGAGCCGTTTTCAGGAACGAATTCCTCTCGTACATCGGGGTTCCACTGTATATTTATTTTTGTTAATGCACTTTAATTTGTAAAGGTGGTCCTTCGATTAAAAACAAATTTGAGACTTATATCTCCTTGTCCTTTTGTTAACTACATTAGAATCCTCCACACCATCTTTGCTGTTTTAAAAGCAAAAGTAAATTTTAAATGAGCTACTTTTTACTTTTACTTGAGGAGATTTTTAGACTGGTAACTTTACTTGTACTTAAGTAAAATTTTGTTGAAGTACTTTTACTTGAGTGGAATTTTATTACTCTTTCCATCTCTGGTACATGATTATGGAAAATGTTCACTTGGGTTGTGGCTTTGAACTATGGGTATTTTGCCAAAGCAAGCCATAAACCAAGCAAGGGAATAAAGAGCTTTTCGACTAATGAGAAGAGATCAGACTTGAAGCTAATCTCTCCTTTCTCCAGGTGAGTTCAGACCTGCTATTCTAAAAGCCAGGTCCTGGATTTAAAACATAACAGTAGGGCTATAACTTCTATCCTTCTATCACCTGACAATAATTCTACTCTACATGCTTGTGAATGGTTTACCTATTCCTTTCCAGCAGATGAGTGGACCCTTGACCAGCACCCCCTGTGCATTGCGGAGAAGATGATATTTTAAGTGCTTCTGTTTCTTGGGCTGCGTGGTAAGCTTCAGGTTGATGTGGTTTGAGAACTCGGTGAAGTAGCGGAATCCTATCTCACCGCAGCCCATGCAGTTCCCTGAGAAGCCTGAATGGCAAGTAGAAATGATATTATTGCAAATACATTTATCAATTTCTCGTGTCCACCAAATTGGAATTTTTGGATGTGTATCAAACCAAATCAAGCCGAGTTTCCACAGAGATCAAGAGAGCTGAGTCGATTTACAGATGACATGAATCGTACCTGAATGGCTTCAAATGTATTTTTTTTCCAAAAGCACAGGTCTAAATGCACTTGGCTATGGTGCCCTGACTCAGATGCCTGGGCTTGTATCTAAACTGCACTCCCTCTCTTATTCAATCTCTCCACATTTATACTGCAAAATATATTAAACAGCTACATGATTGTGAGCAGTGAGTCAATGAAAATCGGTCTGAAAAATCTGACCAGACTGCTTGATCATGTCATATTATATATATATTTTCATAGGTGAAATGTTTTATACTGCTAGAATTCTCACATTACTGAGACATTTCCAGCAATGACACCAAGAACCCCAGAAATAAAGTAATGAAGGGCTGCATTTTGACCACTAACCTACCTAAAAGTGCATTCGTCCATGTTCATCCGGGAGAAAACGTCGATCCACTGCACACACCAGTATGTGGCCAGGAATACTGGGAGATTTGGCCCCGACCAGCAGAAATCCCGGTGGCACGTCCAGATTTTCAGTAGGCATTGAGGTCAATCGCAGGTCTTTGCCTGCTTGACAGAATCCTGATAGCAGAACAGTGGATATGGAGCTTCATTGAATAAATCTACTCTTCATATACTGTTCGAATCTACTGAGTTGTCACAAATTATATTACAAAAACACACTGTCCTCTGGATATATTTGATATTTGGCGTAAAACACTGCTTTTTGAACAAAGGACTGTACAGTCAGGCTGTTTTCACATTCTCATATGAGAGTTGTGACACACTGTGATGATTGTAGTGTTTCTTTGATTCCTCTCTTTTGGCTCAAGGGCAAATCATTCCATACAGTGCTGGTGCTCTTACCATCAGTAGTGCAGGACCCTTCTGGAGCAGGCTTCATCTGATATGAAATAGGAGGACTGCTGGACTCTGAGCCATCCTCATCCTCATCTTCCCCATTTTCCATTTGCCTGGTGAAGAAACATATACTTTTGTGAAGTTACTCAACATATGGCATAACATCAATGGGGTTTAATATGTGATCATCTACTTTGAGTGAATATAATATATAGCTTTCATGAATGTTTAAAAGAACTTATCGTCTCTACTGATGTTGTTGTATTAATGATGTGTTGTACTCATTAATACTTTAATGGCCCTCATGAGAATGTGAAGCAGGTCAGAAAAGTCACTCTGCTCATAAAACCAACATTCACAGTGGTCACATATTAGGGTTTGCCAGGAGGGTGCTAATAAGCAACTGGGCAATAAACAATAATATAAAAAAAAAGCTCTTTAGAGCAGAGGCCGGATAAAGGTGCAAACCGGAGTAAACCGGAGATCCCAGATTAAACCCATGTATTAAACCCAGATTAAACTTTCTGTATTAATCTGGGTTTAATACATGGGTTTAATCTGGGATCTCCGGTTTACTCCGGTTTGCACCTTTATCCACCTTATGGGCACTATGGTTGTAACACAATTCCACTATCTGTAAATGTATCTATTGTAGTGCCTCAAAAATCTGTACACAGAAAATCTCTACACAAAATAAAAAAATACCATTCTGCCCCTGGAAAACAATAGAAAATACACAGAGACATAAACCCTAAGGCTTTCTTAATGCCCTGTAAATTCTGACTCTGACAGTCTCAACTCCATCATTCCAGTCCATAATTGGTCTCACGTAGATATGAGAGCAAGTACCCTTTTCTAACACAAGAAGAGACCTTTACCTTCTTGAGAGTTGGGCCTCTGCTCTGGTTCTAGATACAGCTGAGAGAAGACTGGTCTGGGTACTACGCTGTTGGAGCGCAGGGACGCCTCGATGGAATAGTGCAGGACCTCTTCGAAACGTGTGGTGCGCAGCTGGCCTGCATATGAGTTTCCCATCTCTTAAAAAAAAACGAAGCTGAAAATAAACATGAAGTGTGAGCCAGAACAGTGCAAGAGAACATTTTCTGACCAAATCAAAAAGAAAGGAAGAAGAGATGAAAGCGATAGGCTGATAAATAAATATCTGACAGTGTGAGAGCTCAGCTTAGAACAGAATGTATTTTTCAAAAGCAACATATGATAAACAGTGATGTCTCCAGTATGGAGAAATAGTCCAGATAATAAAATGAGGTTAAAAATATTTAATAGATAATTCAGAAGTAACATATCTTCTGGATGATGACCACTGTGATCTGTGTGATATGAATCCACCTTTTACTACTTTTTGTTTTTCCCCTTATCCCCTTGTTCATGTCCTAACATTCAGACATCATCACATTTCAACACAGTCTCACGGCATTTTGCGATATAGTCACGAACTTTATTCTATTGATTTGTGTTCATGAACACGAATTTCTCTCTTTTTTGTGTCACTCAGCACGACCGCAGAGGATCATGGGTAATGCTGACAGAAATGCCTAAAGTAATCTTTTTTCCTTTGTTTTTATCAGATAATAAGACAGAAAATCTACTGTTAAGGTTAGGTGTAGAGTTATACTGTAATTTTATATTTTGTATTTTGACTGGAAGGAACAACAGACGATTTATAGTATCAAATGGCTTACAAGGATAAAATCTAGTGCTTAAATATTAAGTAATGGTGCTTGACGATTAAAAAAATCAATAACAAGTGAGAGAAAAAAACAATACAGCATCTGTGGTATGCAGAGGCAGAAAGAAAACTTTGGCGGAGGCACCAAAAATACTTCCTACTAAAATAAATGACATAGAAAGTCGTCCTCAGTG